>NC_048282.1:35802643-36077643 GCF_009762535.1 Notolabrus celidotus | reverse complement strand
GCCTGGAGTCAACAAGTCAGAGGTTTTCAGAGGACCAGAAAGACACATGGAGGATGAGGAGAGTGGTTTCAGTGATTTCTGCAGGAAAGTCTCGGTCACGTGACTCCAGCTGTCCGGCGGTCTGAAAATGCAACCAGTGGGTGTTGATGGATGAGAGAGCATGGAGCTGGACCGGACATGTTAGTGTGGGAGGAAGAGTGAGTGAGAGTGAAGGAGGAAGTGACGCCTGTGTGTTGTTGCTTGTGAAGTCCGGACGAACGCAGCAAGAGAGATTCAGTAGATATTATCACCAGTGTATCATGAAATAGCCCTGGAGGAGACCAATAAGTCTCCCCTGTGCTTCCTGACTGCGGTCTTGACACTGAAGCAAAAAGGTAAACACAGGATTCAGTTGCTCTCTTCAAAACTGTGAAGTTTGCATAAAGTTTCAGTGATCAGGCATCAAATTCCAGGATTGTACTCCTCTCAGAGGAAAAGCTGTCTAAGCAAGGGATGTTCTGCAAAATCAAGCAGCTCTGGTGGGTCTGCTGCAGCTCTGTTGTCTCCTTGTTTGCACAAAGCTGAGCTGAGGTTGTGCAGATTACTAAAAGGTAAGCCCTCGACATAAAGCAGGAGCCTCCAAAGTCTGGTCCGGAGATCCTGTTAAATGATAGAAGACACCTTAGTTTAAGACGGGCTTCACTCCCAATAAAGTAAGCTTTATTAGGAGTGATTGGAGTCGATGTGACGTCTCTTCTTCTGGAGGGTTTTTCTTCGCTGTAAGAATTAAACTCATTTGACGTGCCAGCAGCTGTGAACAGTTTATCTCCGCCTTGGATCCCATGAACATGAAAATGACCTGGATTTTTATTTACAAAGTGTCCGGTCAGTTTGTGTCCGTTCAGACCATCTGCTGTGGAGCAGAGCTGGCATGTGAACAGAGTCTTTGGTACCAGGGAGTCTAATTAGGTTGTGTCTGGACTTTAAGCTGCACTGAGCGGCTCAGTTATCTGACTCACTGATGGTAAACAGGCGGCTGATCTCTGGAACGATGGACGGGCACCGAGCTTTATTTAGTACAGACTGAGAGCAGAGTTAGTGTTTATGCATTTCTACTTTCTCAGAGCTGTTAGAAGGAATGAGGACCATGTAAGTAAATAAAATATAACTGTTAGCTTTGCATATTATACCTTTAATCCAGTTCTTCATGACTGTGTTTGTTTCATATTTTAAAGGAACTCTATGGATATCTATGTCACTGTTATTGGTCACTTCTGACATCAGTCTTCTCCACAATGCGACTCAAAAGTGTCTTTATGGAAGCCTTTAGCAGACATGCATGCACATGTTTTACTGCAGATCATGACTGAATGTCAGATGATCATAACTCGTGTCCCCAGAGTTGCAAAAGCACCATTCAAACGTAGTAGACTTAATTTAGCTCAGGCATGTCGTGGTCCGGCCTGTTCGAGTGACCAGACGATTGTTTTGTTTTCTAGATTGACAGAAAACTATCATGTTATCTCAACGAATCCAGCTTTGTTATCCTGACATGATGAGGAATGTCAGTCCAGGTCTTGACTTTCTTTGTGAAAGTCAAATGCATGTCCACTTTGAGCTTCTGTGCTTTTATTAGAATAGTAGCATGTCCCTGCTATGAGTCTGTTTGATAAGTAAGTCTAAACAGTATGTCCCTGTAATTTCTTACACAATGGACACCTGGTTTGGTTGCCTTCAACATCTCTCTAGAAATTTGTCATTGGAACTATACTCTTATATTATAGTTTAAGTTTATAGATGGCTTTGATTGTGATGAACTTTGAAAGTTATTGATTTGCATTAGTATAACTTTCCTTTACGGAAAAAAACCCTGTTTAAAACAGCAGAAACGATTGTGACTTGCATAATGAAATTAAAACAAAAAGGAAAATCAGTCTGGTTATGAAAGAAATCCTTCTTTTGATTTTTAATATAAATTTCCATCAGTTGTTTCACATAACTAAAGAAAACTTTATCACCCAGCTGTCTTATGAATCAGCTGTTTACGTGTTTCCAGTTGGTCAAAAAACCCTCAACAACACTTATCAATTCTGAATTGCAAGAGTGACACCGAGGGCAACCTGATCACACACCTAATACCAAATAATCCAAATCAAAGTTTATGATTTAAACTCTTCCTCTTAATAATGCGGCAAAAGTGATAGCATAGGCGCAAACAATGTGCAGTGTTTCCCCTACGTTTACAGCCTTGAGGGGGGGAGGGCAGACAGACTTTGCCACAACTATCTATCTATCTATCTATCTATCTATCTATCTATCTATCTATCTATCTGGAACAAGCTCCCCTGAAAGCTGTAGTCTGCTCAAACTCTCACCTCTTTTAAATCAAGACTAAGACTTTTTTATTTACCTCTGCCTTCCTATCTTAGATTATTTTAACCCACTTTAAATTAAATTTTAATGTCATTTTTAATATATTTAATTTTCCTTTTCTTTTCTGTTTTATCATATTGTCATTTTAATTGTGTTCTTTTATGCTTGTCTGAATGTCTCCAATGCTTTTAATGTTTTAATGTAAGCACATTGAGTTGCCCTCATGTATGAAATGCGCTATACAATAAAGCTGCCTTGCCTTGCCTTGCCTACCAAGTACTAACATCGTCAACATTTCACACTTTTGCTTTTGTAATATCTTATGTTAAATAATCTAGCCTGCAAAAAAGTCAAAGAAAACATTCTTCATGTGACCACTATATCTGATTCTCTTGATTCAAATAAAAATGCCATGAACGCAAAATATAGGTCTGCATTGCACTATTACGACGGTCCCTGAATGCACCTGCAGTAACAGCGCTCTGGACCTCTGGACAGACAGTCAGCTCACGGCACTCTTTGATGACAAGAGTTGATCAAACTTACTAAATGTGTCTGATGTATCACCAAACTGGATTAAATCAAGCTGTAGACGCCGAGCTTTTTACGTTGAGAGCGCCAAAGACGTCAAATATTAAACAGACGGTTGTGTTTTTGTCAGTAAGATATTGTTATTACCCTCAGTTTGAATGGAGAGCACCAAACGTTAGATTCTTGGTTAATGGCCGACGAGTCACCAGCAGAGCAAAGAAAGAGAGGAAGAGTACAGTGCAGAAACTGCGACACACAAAGCACTGAGTGAAAGCAACGTCTATCGAATTGAAGAAAACAGACACAAACTGCAACACGGTACGAGCTTTAGCGGAGTTACAGGACTAAGTGATGTGAAAACGTGGACAGAAGAGTTGCAGCTAAGAGGACCGTGCACAGGTACTGCCTTTATTTTATGAATTTGTTAAGAAAGCTAACAGAAAAATGCTAATATTTTGACGTTAGCTTGAGTGAAAATGTTAAATTTAGTACAAATTGGACCCTCAAGTAGGCTGATTAGAATATCAATGCCATTAAGTGCAACCAACCGTCGAACCTGGGCTATTTTTCTTGTAGCTGCATTAATAACTCACTTTTAAATCAATCAATCTCCTTTAAATCAATACTTAGGGTCAATTGTTTGGATGTTTAATTTGTAGTAAATAATCTAGACAGGGTAAAACACCAATCCCTACTTTTGATGTCACTGAATTACAACCCTCCCTCAGCACTGGCGGTCTGAGTCTTCATGGCTTTCCCATCAGCCCTTGCTGCTGGTGTCCACTGCCTGCTTATTTCTGGGACTGCAGAATCACAGTGAACGCAATAAAACTCTCTGAGTCGTCGTGATGTGTGTGTGGTGACGTCAGCGGCTCGCAGGCGGCCAAAGTGTCTCCCTGAATAGACAGAAACATCAAACATTGATGGTTTGGCTCCGAGACATGAAGCTGGCTGAATAGGTAATTACACACAGATGGTCTGAGTGTTAGTGTGTTTGTGTATGTGTGTGTTTGGGGTCTCAAATAAGCATACAGGATACATACACACACACACACTGTGGATTGTGACCCATCATTAGTCAGCTCTTCATTCAATCCTAGCCCCGTTACTGTGAGGGTCTCTGACATCCAACCACGACAAAGGTCGAGAACGGTTCCCTTGTTTTTCATTCGCTCCTGCATTGTCTGGGAAAAAAAATGTCTGTTTGTGGGAAGGTGTGTATGTAGAGCCCGGGGGTGTTATTCAGAGTTTCTTGGTGGAATAGATTGGAGCAGACGGAACAGAGGCAAAAATAGAGAGAGTCAATAAGCAAGAGGGTGAAGGGCAGAGAGGAAGAGATATGAAATAGAATCAAAGAACGAGGGAGCGAGAGAGGGGAGCATCACATTATCTGATATCCTCTCATTTTCATCCCCTCTACAGTTCACTTCACTAATCAGACTCTCTCTCTCTCTCTCTCTCTCTCTCTCTCTCTCTCTCTCTCTCTCTCTATCTGTGGTCTTTGTGTGTGTGTGTATCTGCACTCACTCAGATCCATTATGATAGTCCTGATACCAAACTTAAAAAAAAAAAGGATGCATCAGAACTATAGGCTGTGTCGAACATGGACATCGTCTCTGTGACGTCAGCCATTGGAAGGGATGTCGGCCATATTGGAAATGCTGATCTCTCTTTGCAAAGAGGTGAAGCTGAGGTCATATCCTCGCTGAGTAGCCAACAGCTGCAACACCCACTTGTCAAATCATCCACATCCTTAATCACGTCAGTTTATCCATCACTCTTAGTCCTAATTTAATCAAGTGGACGAGTTTTTCAAAGAATCATCCCCGCACAATTGTCAGAGACCAAAACCAATGCCTGAACCAGCTTTATAAACTGGGCACTAATAGGGTTTCTGTTTTGGAGCCAGCCTCAAGTGGATTCTTGAGGAACTGCAGTTGTCAAAGCTTTTCAAAAAGAGGTAAAGAGGGTACTCATGCTTTATGGTCCTACTGGAGGTTTATGATAAAGCTTACTTAGAGCTGGATCAGGCTTGGACCAGCTCTTAGTTATGCTGCTATATGCCTAGACTGCAGAGGGAACTGACACACTGGACTCCCCTCTCTTTGCCTGTCTCTTACTTTAAGTCTTCCTGTCCCATTACTAACCATAGACCTTTCTGGAGTCCCTGAGCTCCCTTGTCTCGTAGGATCCTCTGGATCTCTGCTGCTGTGGACATGCCAGACTCCAGCTGCTACAACTACTACTATCCATCTCACCTCTATCATCTCTCTCTCTCTCTCTTCATCTCCCACTATCCCTCTCTCCACTCGGTCTCAGCAGATGTGTTCTAACATGAGTCTGGTCCTGCTGGAGGTTTCTGCCTGTTAAAGGAAGTTTGTCCTTGCCACTGTAACTTGCTAAATGCTGCAAAGTGATCTGCTCATGGTGGATTAAGATGAGATCAACTGAGTCCTGTCTGTAAGATGGAGCTGGATCTTATCCTCTTGATGTTGGGTCTTGTTAGTGATAGAAAATAGTACGGTCTAGACCTGCTAAAAACCTTACAGTGCAACTATAACCAATTTAACATTGACTTAGTAAACCTAGACGTCCCACTTGTGTCTATTTCCATAAGTTGTATTTCACCCCAACTATAAACCCTTAGAAACACAGAAGACTTCTCTTTGACACCTTGGAGATATCTACCGGTGAGAGGCTGAGACAGTTGGGGGATGATTGCTGAGAGAGAGGGATAGAGGGAGATGAAGAGAGAGGGGGAGTGGAGGGAGAGAGAGAGAGAGAGAGAGAGAGAGAGAGAGAGAGAGAGAGAGAGAGAGAGAGAGAGAGAGAGAGAGGGATAGAGGGAGAGAGAGAGAGATAAACAGAGAGAGATTGAGGGAGATGAAGAGAGAGAGGGAGAGGGATAGAGGGAGATGAAGAGATAGAGAGGGGGACAGAGGGAGATAAAGAGAGAGATAGGGGGATAGAGGGAGATAAAGAGAGAGAGAGAGAGAGAGGGATGGAGGGAGATAAAGAGAGAGATAGGGGGATAGAGGGAGATAAAGAGAGAGAGGGATAGAGGGAGATGAAGAGAGAAAGAGGGATGGAGGGAGATAAAGAGAGAGAGGGATAGAGGGAGATAAGAGAGAGAGATAAAGAGAGAGAGGGATAGAGGGAGATAAAGAGAGAGAGGGGGATAGAGGGAGATAAAGAGAGAGAGAGAGGGATGGAGGGAGATGAAGAGAGAGGGATAGAGGGAGATAAAGAGAGAGAGGGATAGAGGGAGATAAAGAGAGAGGAGGAGATATAGGGAGATAGAGAGAGATAAAGAGAGAGAGAGAGAGAGGAGAAGAGAGAGAGGGATAGAGGGAGATAAAGAGAGAGAGAGAGAGAGAGGGATAGAGGGAGATAAAGAGAGAGAGGGATAGAGGGAGATGAAGAGAGAGAGGGATAGAGAGAGATGAAGAGAGAGAGGGATAGAGGGAGGTGAAGAGAGAGAGGGATAGAGAGATGAAGAGAGAGAGGGATAGAGGGATGAAGAGAGAGAGAGGGATAGAGGGAGATGAAGAGAGAGAGGGATAGAGGGAGATGAAGAGAGAGAGAGAGAGAGAGAGAGAGAGAGAGAGGGGGGGGGGGACGGAGAGGATAGAGGGAGATGAAAAGAGAGAGAGATAGAGGGAAGGACGAGAGAGATAGAGGGAGATAAAGAAAGGGAAATATGTAGATTGACCATATATGGACATATGTGGGTGATAGAGGGGGAATACTACCGGTGAGAGGCTGAGACAGTTGGGGGATGATTGCTGAGTGAGTGAGAGAGAGAGGAGAGAGAGAAGAGAGAGAGAAGAGAAGAGAGAAGGAGAGAGAGAGAGATATAGTTTGCCATCTGTGTGGATCTCTCACAGAGCAAACCAGCAGACAGACACAGAGAGATGACTGTCATGCCATATCTGATAGTCCTTGACCCTGTGACCTGAATACTCTGGATGGACTGATGATGTGTCTGTGTGTGTGTGTGTGTGCGTGTGTTAACATCTGCTCCATCCTTTGTCCTGCTCCCTCTCTTTGTGTTCAAACTGTTGAACTGAACTGAGAATTATCTTTTCTTTTTGCATGAAAACATCACATCCTCCTTACCGTCGATATAACAGAGGGATTTTATTGAAAGAGGAGCACTTAACTGTTTCCTGCATCTGAAAGTGCCCCTGTCTGTACCTGTTGTGTGCATGTCAGCTTTATATGTGTGTGTGTGTGTGGTGTGTGTGGTTGTGTGTGTGTGTGTGTGTGTGCGCGCCACTGTCTAATGACTCTGCCTCTTCCTCCTTCCTAATGACCAGGATGAATTATGAGGCCATTGACTCTGCGCTGCGAATAAATCTCTCAAACAACGAGAGAGTGTGTGTGTTGTGTGTGTGTGTGTGGTGTGTGTGGTGTGTGTGTGCATGTGTGTGATGCCAAATTAGGCTCCTCTCCCTCCGACACAGACACACACACACACTGTCATGTGCGTATCCGGACATGGATACTCATTTCGGGCTTAAATCTGGGCCCAGTCTGGATTTTGAAAACACACTTGCATGTGCAGGGTTGTGTAAATTGTTAAACATATCTTATTGTCTTACAATTCTCCCCGGCAACAGTCTGTGGTCTTCCAGTTGTGTAAGATGCTTGATTCTGATTGGTCAAAACCAATGGGAACAGCGTAGAAAGGGCAGGGAGTTAAAGCCACAAAAACTGTCAGCTGTGACAGAGAAATCTACAACATTGAAGATCAATCAATCAATCAAGCTTTATTTATAGAGCACCGTTCATGCAAATCAAATGCAATTCAAAGTGCTTTGCAGTCACACACCTTCTATTTATTTGAATTATTTAAACTCTTAAAAAGAGTTAAAAAAAGCTGCTATCTACAGCCGGAGTAAACCTGGGAAAACACCAACCAATCACCGTTTTTTGGCTCCCCAAATTTTAAACCAATCAAATCCCGTCCAGCCGTTCTGCCCGCCTCCTGCGCGTACATTTCCCCGCGTGCACTCTGAGTCCCCGTCTCCTGCCTCTGCTTCCCCTGACTCTACTGACTGCCCCTCTCGCTCGACCTCGGGCCTGTCCCCTCTGACCTGATGAGGTGCTTTGCTCAGGACTGTAGTCCGGATCAGAGTCTAAAAAGCTCTCACCAACAAGCAGAAGAATTAATGACGTTCAGTAAGTCCTACAGAAATGTAGATGTCCATCCGGACGCTGTAGTGATGACGAGCCGATTGGTGAACACGTTGATCTTTAATAACCGGTCACTGTCGGCCGTGATCACGCCAACCAACAAAACAACAATCAATGTTTGAATGAATGAAGAACTTCTCCTCTTGTCTCCCTCTCTCCCACTCACACACTCTACCCTCTCCTGATGCCTTCACTGACCTGTCAACACTGTAGGAATTAAGAATCTACACTGAACATTTAACAAACGGTAGAGCTGTTACAGTGTTATATAGTGTTATAACTTTTCTCCTGATATAATGTCACCATGACAACTGGATAATGCTAGCATGACAGTTGTGAGTGCTAACAGCAGCCATGTTTGTTTGTGTTTTTAACTTTCACTATGAGAATGTTTTGGTGAGGACCGGTTTTGAATCAGTCACCATCATATGGTCGAGAATCAGTGGCGCTCATGCATGTGAGCAGGGGGGGCGTCGTTTTGGAGGCGCTCCGAGGGAGGAGGGGAGGGGTTAGACGGAGTCATGAGGAAAAGCTACATTCAAATTCATGCTGGTTTTCCGAGACTACCAACCCCAGCTTTAAAACAGATAAAAAACCCTGTCTGGATTTCTCCTGCTTCAAGAACCTGCTCAGCCTTACATCATCACTCATCCCCCTCGTGTGTAAGTAGAACTAGCTCATTAGATATCACAGTGACAGAGATGAATGGAGTACACCTTTAGCCCTACATCTGACAGCACATCAATTACACCTTGTTAAAATGTTCCTTAAGAACATCCTCCTGAGGTAGAACCGCCGATAAGGAAGCTTCTGCAACGTTAGAGAAAGTGGTGCATCACAGGTGTTTCAATGTATATTTATAAAAGAGCGTTTCATTAAGCAGAGCTGTTTATAACCTCACGCCCCGCCCAGCGCTGACATAGAAAGCACTCAGCTCTGACAAACGTGACACCTCATAGTATGAGTCCTCTCTGATAGGGAGGAGAAACCTTTCCCTAACAGCATAATAGCAGCCTTGTGGCTTTTAAAGTTGTTTTCTGGGAACAGTGAAAGAACATCAGAAGCTCAGGAGAACAACATATTCCTCTAGCGGCAACAGCGTGTCCGGGACAGCTGTCACAACTTGGAGCTGCGTCGTGATGAACGTGCTCCACACTCAGAGGTGTGAGCTGCCAAAACCCACAACTGCAATCAGAGCAGATGTGAAAGATCCTCCCTGTCAGAGGAGTTCTGGTGGTTTGATTGCAGTTTGTTCTAAAAGCAGAACGGGAACATGTTTTTTTTAGAAAGATGAGCACCACCAGCATCTGGTTTCTCTTTTACTGGTGCTGCAGGATGAGTCAGTGGACCTTGGGAGTGAGTTTACTGAACTCTCATGCCTCTAAAGGACCCACCAAATGAAAACCTGACAGGGTTTTGTTTTGGTTTGTTAAGACAGATGAGCTTTGGTGCATTACCTCTGAAAGATAGTCACTGTATATGTTCTATTTTACCCCAAACCTTGCAGGGAAAAGGCTGCATTTTCAGCCCTCCTGCAGGATTCTTCCACCTCCTTTAAGTCTGAACTTTGATCTCATGTCTTTGATAGAGAGATAAAACTTAAGTCGTCTCCCGTTTTTCCTTTCTGAGCAGTTTGAAGTCAGCCGGAGTCTGAAATCTGTCCTACTCAAGAGACAGTCAGGATATCTTTCCTTTACAGACTTTATCAGGAGGTCTGTGATGTGATTAAACTGAGCCACAGGACACCAAAGTGAACCTCAGCGGTGCTCTCAGGGATGCAGAAATGTTGGCACTCATGCATATTCGACTAAGAAAATTAAAGTGAAGTTTTGCATCTTAGTAAGGCTGTGCTTTACTGTCATCACAGGGAGTTAATGATGCCTGGCTGTTTCTTAACCACCAATGAGCGATGAGACGTTTTAACTGGGATGACTTTGACACCAAAAGCAGAGAAAGAGCAACTTAATGAGGAAGAGATGACGTACGATCCATCATCACAGTTGCACGGGCACGCTGCGAAGGTCAGCAGATTCAGAGAGGAATGACAGAGAGGGAACTTTAAAGGGCGTGTTGGAGCAATTAAAGAGACACAGCACCAAACAAAGGCATGATTATACTGCTCAAATTAAACCACACAACTTTAACTCCAGGGAAAAGCGACTGTAAAGTGTCATCGTGTTATAGCCCTCCTGGGATTTCAAGTAACTCAAATCAAGACATCAAGTGAATGCATGTGAAGGGTTTTTACATCCTTGCTTATATGCAGTACAAGCACTTCATTAAAGTCATAACGTTTATGCAGAAGTTGATGCAGCAGAGAAAGAGAGGTGAGTTCAATAGGTGATCGAAAAAAAAAACTATACATTTTTATCATGCATTTCAATGTTATGCTATATTTGTGTGTATAATGATGCTGCATTATCAACATGGCATACTGGATTTTAAACTAAAGCTTTCATAAGGAATGTTCATTTTGTGTAGATTTGATGGCAGTCCCTATATGAGGTCTGATATAAGTTCACCCCTCATGTATAGAGATATGAGCTATTGGTCCATCTGAATCAGGCTGTAGAGTTGTGACATTTTAACATAGGAGCGAATGGGGATACCTTGTTTTTTTTTTGGAGACAGCATCTAGTGGACACTTGTGGAACTGCAGTATTTTGCAAACATGCATTGGCTTTATTTTGCAGGACAACACCACAGAACATGACGCATGTTTGTGGATGTGTGGGGTCACTTAAAGTTATACCAGCTATAAGGAGAGTGATTGAGGTTGATACATCCAGGAGGTTCAAATGCATTTATACCAGGTTAGCTTTGCTAAGTAAGCTAGCATGGTGAGCTAGCTTGGTGATAATGAAAACTCTGACTTAGAAATCAACAGATCTACACCCTCAACCTTTTATTAACACATTGTTTTGCAGCATTCAAACTAACACTAACACAGGCATACACATTTGCCACGTTTGATTTATAAATCCGGGCTGCACGGTGGTGCAGTGGGTAGCGCTGTTGCCTCACAGCTAGAAGGTTCCTGGTTCAGATCCCCGGCCGGGCTGGTGCCTTTCTGTGTGGAGTTTGCATGTTTCTCCCCGTGCATGCGTGGGTTCTCTCCGGTTCCGGCTTCCTCCCACAATCCAAAAACATGCTCAGGTTGATTGGTCACTCTAAATTGCCCGTAGGTGTGAGTGTGTGCATGACTGGTTGTCTTCTCTCTGTGTTAGCCCTGTGATAGGTTGGCGACCTGTCCAGGGTGTACCCTGCCTTCCGCCCGAAGCCAGCTGGGATAGGCTCCAGCCCCCCGTGACCCCTAATGGGATAAGCGTCAAGATAATGGATGGATTATAAATCCCTTCTTGGCTTGGTCCCAACTGATTTGTGTGTGTACCTACAAAGATTAAAAAGCCACCATGCCTTGCACTCCTGCAACATCTTACAAATGTGTGTTCCCCGTGTTCGGACAGAATTAGGTAAGAGAGCGTTTAGTTTTGCTGCTCTTCTGCTTGGAATAAACTCCAGAAGGACTTGAAATTGTCTGATTTTATTTCACTTGAAGTCTTTGGCTCCATCTTAAAAGAAAGAGAGACCACAGATCAGTACCTGTGTTTTTAAAAATGTTGTTTTGTGATCACAAATTGCACTTTATTTGCAAATTAGTTGCACTTTTAAATTATTGATTGTTATACATACTGGCTGTATATATGCTCCATACTATTGAATTGTACTATTTATTGTGACATGTGCTGCTGACCTCTTGGCCAGGTCGTCCTTGTAATTGGATATTGACTGAAGGGAGGTGTTTCCTCATCCCGTGCATGACTCACATAACATGCAACAGAGATAATTCAGATAAAATAGAATGCTAGCATGGAGATCAAAAAGAGATGAGACTCTTGTTTGTGCTATGCTAGCTTCCATAAGCTAGCTATAGCATAAACAAAACAGACGCAACTCACAAGCATAACGTTATCTGTAGATAGATTAAGAATTGTGTTATCCCTAGTGTCTCCATCTGAACCTCAAGTTTATTTCTTCCTCATTTAGTCGTCACAGTTTTAATTTATACATTTTATTGTTTAACTAAAGTAACTGTTTAATTGATGTGTGGAAAAAGTGCTCTACTTCTTCCTTTGACAGCTTAGTGGTGCAACGGATCATCGTTGATCTGTGATCCGTAAACGGGATGCCTCTCACGGTTCGGCACGGACGTGGTCCGCGGATCGGTTGATGAAAAAAGTTGCGCGGTTCACGTGATGACCGCATTTTCAATCCACACTCACTCGCAAGCGCAGCTTGTTGTCCTGGCAAGTGAAGGAGCAGAGGGACTTTAAAACCCTCCTGCATCTTGTAAGTCACATGTATGGAGCAGTTTGGTTTCCCTGTGAAATACAGTGAATGCTGAAGTGGCTTGAGCCACGTTAGGAAATTCTGTTGCACGCACCCAGTAGACCAGAGGCGGTGCAATACACGTGTCCGCGGGCCGCTCCGGCCGCCGATTTGTGGCCCCGAACGGTTTATTCCTTCCTCTGTGTTTTGGTCGGGTCACCGTGTGGTTAGCCGGGACTTGTCTCCATGTTCAGATACGCAGACAGGCTGTTACTGGATCACTTAGGGCCTGATCTACTAAGATCCCAAATATAAAAACGAGCGCTAATTTGCGTGTGCAAATAATAATTTGCACGTGTTATTTCTGGCGTGTTGCGGGTGATCTACTAAGACTGCGTGCGCAAATGATGAAGAGTGCCAAAGTGGTGCGGACCGCCCTTTAATGGGATTTTGCGTGTGCTATCGGACTGTCACCTGGAGAGTGTGAGAGAGCAGAGTGGTCTTAAGCGATAAATGAAGTTTGAAGTCATGGAGTTGGAGGTCCTTGTGGAGGCGGAAATAAACACATCGGTGAACTCCAGCAGAGACAATCTCAGCGTTAGAAACGTGATTTGGGAGGCCATCTGTGAAAAGGTGAATGATGTGAGAAAAAAACAGAAGATCTGCCGATGAAATAACGCATCTACTCTACTCCAAAACGCAATCAGTGTTTGATGGAGTTTAGAGAGCGATTTGATGAGGCTTAGTCTGACACTCTTGCTCTAGAAAAGTTAGGCGTCACTTGGATGAAGACAGTCGCCTCACTGTCCCAGGGAGCAACTTTCGGGTGAACATTTTTAATGCCTGATATCATCATCCAGCAACTGTCCCAAAGATTCACCAGCTTAAATGGAACTGGAACATGTTTGAGTCCATTCACCCCAACACACTGCTGCAAGCACGAGATGAGGAGTTACGCAGAGCTGCCTGGCGCAGCTCAGTGAGCGCTCATTCTCCAAGTTAAAACTAACTAAAAACCCTTGATGAGCACGATGGGACAGGAGAGACTGAGTGGACATGTCATGATATCTATTGAGAATGACAGATCAAAGAAAATGGACATACAGTGAGTCCGAACCGTGAGTTTTTTGATCCGTTGCACCCCTATTGACAACTGAACCAAGTTGTTTTATTATCCCTTAAACAAAAAACGAGTCTGTGTTTGAAGGAGAACATGAATCTAAACTTGTTGGTGTTTCGTCACAGAGTGTCTGAGGAACCTGCTGAGTTTTTAAAGGCCATTACTGACCAGCTCAAACCTAAGGGTGATAAAACCTCTACTAAAATGAGACATCAGCTAGTCCCCTGTGAGCCTGCAGTCAGTGAGAACCAAACGGTCACCCTGATTCTAATGAGGAACCAGGTGATGAAGAGTACAGTAACAGACTGTGTTCATCTTAAGAAGGTTTTACCTCTCCTCTCCTCTGGTGCAGCGTGTTTCATTTAAATAATCAGACTCCTCTGAGTGGATTCAGTTTAGAGTGATGTGCTTAAACTCTCATTCTCTCATTTATTTCAGACTCTGCTCTTTTTTACCCTCCTCTCTCTCTCTCACACACGCTGAGTTAACGGAGGAACAAACTGCCAAATCAGCCAGAACTGGTTTTTTGTTTTTGTCCTTAATCCATTGATTCCGTTCCCGCAGCTCTCCATGTCGCTCCTTCCTCACCATATGTTTATCTCTGGCTGGTTTAACAGTTTAATATCAGCATGTTGGGAGAATTATCTCAGCCTGAGTGGAAGTGGATTCAGAGTTTATTGATGCTTTCTTCACTCAGATGGAGAGAGTTAAACTTGGAATAAGGACTTTTGCTCAGCCAATAGTTTACTTTGTTTTAAAAGAACCGTGACATACTGTGAGTCTGAATCTGTCTTTTATCTGGAAGACGGCTTGTTCACAATATTTGAATGAATACAAAAATCTCCTAGAGACATTTTGGCAATTTATTTTGAAATTTGTGAAGTTGTCCAGAGATTTAGGGAGACCAAATTTGGCATGGTATCAGTTTTTTCTTGTTTCAGTGACCACAAAACCAAAACTAAAGATGGAGTATTGTACTCATCTTCAGGTTTTATAGTGTCTCTCTGATACCTCTCTCCAGAAGCCTCCTCCACTGTTGCCATACTACAAAGTTGTTGTCTTGAGTTGAACAATGTTTCAAATCATGACATATGGCCGTATGTTTTCAACGCCTAATCAGACCCAGACAATTTGGAAAGTTTCATGTGCATTATGCCCTTATATGGAGACTTACCAATCTGTGATGTCACAAATTGACCAAATCTTGTGTCCCTCTTGCTTTGTTTTTACATGACTTTCCAAACCTAAGAGCAGCCTACAGTCACATCCTGAAAACTTAACCTACATTTTGTATCAACATCCAACATTTTAACTCAGTATTTGGGTTTGATTTACTACTATCCATATCATCTATGTCATCTCTCTCTCTTTTATTCTTCTCTATCCCTCTCTCCAACCCAAATTCGGTCTCAGCAGATGTGTGTCTAACATGAGTCTGGTCCTGCTGGAGGTTTCTGCCTGTTAAAGGAAGTTTGTCCTTGCCACTGTAACTTGCTTCTATAGGCTTAAGCTGCTATAGACTCAGACTGCTATAGGCTTAGGCTGCTGGGGGAACTGACACACTGGGATCTTGTCTTTCCCTCTCTCTCCTCTCTCTGCCCGTCTTCCTTTAACTCTTCCTGTCCCATTAAAGTTACTAACCATAGACCTTCCTGGAGTCCCTGAGCTCCCTTGTCTTGTAGGTTCCTATGAATCTCTGCAGCTGTGGATGTGCCAGACTCCAGCTGCTCACCACTACTACATATCCGTCTCACCACTATCATCTCTCCTCTCTCTCCTCTCTCTCTCTCTCTCTTTATCTCCCTCTCTCCCTCTCTCTCCTTTTTATCTCCCTCTATCTCCCTCCTCTCTCCCTCCATCCCCCTCTCTCTCTCTTCATCTGACTATCCCTCTCTCTTTCTTTCTCCCCTCCATCCTTCTCTCTCTTTTCATCTCCCTCCATCCCTCTCTCTCTCCTCTTCTTTATCTCCATCTGTCCTCTCTCTCTCTCTCTCTCCTCTCTCTCTCTCTCTCTCTCTCTTATCTCCCTCTATCCCTCTCTCTCCCTCCATCCCCCTCTCTCTCTCTTCATCTGACTCTATCCTCTCTCTTTCTTTATCTCCCCTCCATCCCTCTCTCTCTTCATCTCCCTCCATCCCTCTCTCTCTTCTTTATCCCCCTCCCATCCCCTCTCTCTCTCTTCATCTGACTCTATCCCCTCTCTCTTCATCTCCCTCCCTCCTCTCTCTCTCTCTATCTCATATCCTCTCTCTTCTTATCTCTCTCTCTCTCTCTCTCTCTCTTTATCTCCCTCTCTCTCTCTCTCTCTCTCTCTCTCTCTCTCTTTATCTCCCTCTATCCCTCTCTCTCTCCATCTCCCTCTATCCCTCTCTCTCCCTCCCCCCCCTCTCTCTCTTCATCTGACTATCCCTCTCTTTCTTCTCCCTCCATCCTCTCTCTCTTTTCATCTCCCTCATCCCTCTCTCTCTCTCTCTCTTATCTCCCTCTGTCCCTCTCTCTCTCTCTCTTCTCTCTCTCTCTCTCTCTCTCTCTCTCTCTCTTTATCTCCTCTATCCTCTCTCTCCCTCCATCCCCTCTCTCTCTCTTCATCTGACTCTCCCTCTCTCTCTTTATCTCCCTCCATCCCTCTTTCTCTCTTCATCTCCCTCCATCCCTCTCTCTCTCTCTTTATCTCCCTCCATCCCTCTCTCTCTCTCTTTATCTGACTCTATCCCTCTCTCTCTTCATCTCCCTCCATCCCTCTCTCTCTCTCTTATCTCCCTATATCCCTCTCTCTCTCTTTATCTCCATCTCTCTCTCTCTCTCTCTCTCTCTCTCTCTCTCTCTCTCTCTCTCTCTATCTCTCTTTATCTCCCTCTATCCCTCTTTCTCTCTTCATCTCCCTCCATCCCTCTCTCTCTCTCTTTATCTCCCTATATCCCTCTCTCTCTCTTTATCTCCCTCTCTCTCTCTTCATCTGACTCTATCCCTCTCTCTTTCTTTATCTCCCTCCATCCCTCTCTCTCTTCATCTCCCTCCATCCCTCTCTCTCTCTCTTTATCCCCCTCCATCCCCCTCTCTCTCTCTCTTCATCTGACTCTATCCCTCTCTCTCTTCATCTCCCTCCATCCCTCTCTCTCTCTCTATATCTCCCTATATCCCTCTCTCTCTCTTTATCTCCCTCTCTCTCTCTCTCTCTCTCTCTCTCCATCTCTCTTTATCTCCCTCTATCCCTCTTTCTCTCTTCATATCCCTCTCTCTCTCTTCATCTGACTCTATCCCTCTCTATTTCTTTATCTCCCTCCATCCCTCTCTCTCTTCATCTCCCTCCCTCCATCCTTCCCTCTCTTTTCATCTCCCTCCATCCGTCTCTCTCTCTCTTTATCTCCCTCTGTCCCCCCCCTCTCTCTCTCTCTCTATCTCCTCTCTCTCTTTATCTCCCTCTATCCCTCTCTCTCCCTCCATCCCCCTCTCTCTCTTCATCTGACTCTATCCCTCTCTCTTTCTTTATCTCCCTCCATCCCTCTTTCTCTCTTCATCTCCCTCTCTCTCTCTCTCTCTCTTTATCTCCCTCTGTCCCTCTTTCTCTCTTCATCTCCCTCTCTCTCTCTCTCTCTCTCTCTCTCTCTCTCTCTCTCTCTCTCTCTCTCAGCAGATGTGTGTCTAACATGAGTCTGGTCCTGCTGGAGGTTTCTGCCTGTTAAAGGAAGTTTGTCCTTGCCACTGTAACTTGCTAAATGCTGCAAAGTGCTCTGCTCATGGTGGATTAAGATGAGATCAGACTGAGTCCTGTCTGTAAGATGGGACTGGATCTGATCCGGTCTTGATGTTGGGTCTTTGTGAATAATAGAACATAGAGTACGGTCTAGACCTGCTCTGTTTGGAAAGAGTCTGAGGAGAACGTTTGTTGTGATTTGGTGCTTTATAAATAAAGATTGATTGATAAACTGTGAAAACGTATAAATATATTTAGATGTAAAGTAAGTATATAGACTACGTGCAGACAAGTGCAGACAGGTCAGTCAGACAGATCCCCTTATAAAGGAGTCTAGAGTTTATGTTCCATGCAACAAAAAAAACAGATTTGAAACACGACTTGATTTCCTTCTTGTATAACTTCTACGGCCTAAAAGTCTCCCGCTCTCACAGTTCCTGCTGCAATCTCTCGCAATATTACCCAGACTCCTGCATCTCCCTGCATGCACATCCAAACCTCTGCAGGTGATCCAGAAGGCAGCAGCACGACTCGTCTTCAACCAACCCAGAACAGCTCACATCGCTCTGCACGCATCCTATCCACTGACTTCCAGTTGCTGCTTGCATCAAATTCAAAACCCTGCTGCAAAAAATGGCCCCCGTTTACCTGACCTCATAATGCCACGGTGGCCTCGTATTCTTATCACAAAACAGACAGACTCCTCTCCTCTGTTGTCCCCCTCAGTGTTGTAGTGGTCTACCAAAGTCCATCCGATCCTCAGAGTCCCTTTCCATCTTTAAGAGGAAGCTGAAGACCAAACAGCAAGGGGCACCAGCTCACTGGAGGCTGGGGATGTGACCCCAATGTGGATTCCTGGTCTTATTTTTTCTGCATTATTTTGGGGGATTTGTCAGGACTGTATTTAGAGGATAGGATGAAACTGGGACATGAAAGTGGGGGATGAAATGTGGCAACAGGCCTCAGGTCAGATTTAGATCAGGGCCACCCATTTTGTGGACTTCAGCTTCTGTGCAACCACTAAACCTAACTCCTACTTGATTTGTTTAGTTCCTGGTTGATAGAAGAATAACTGTCTAGACTCCTTTGGTCTTCAGATTGATCAATTATCTTCCTGGAGGGATAATTTCATTTGTTTCCTAGCAGATCATGATGCATTAAGTCAGAGGACGTCATCGTTTTGCCTGTGACATGTGTTCCACCCGCTCTGTACGACTGAGCAACATGTGGTTTGGCAGAGATGCATCGTTTCTTCACAACAGCAACAGATTAGACTCGGCTGGGAAGCAGGGATGTCTTCCTCTCACACACACACACTCGCACACATAGGCAGTGGGGGGACGGTCTTGGTGGGGTTAACGGCGTGTGCAATCATCCCTGCTTTGGGCCTCTGCGAGTCATTTCCCTTAATGAGAGCCTCAGATGGTGAAACAGAGCCAGACCATTTACCATCATCAGCGCTAATTCCTGCTCCGCCCGCCCCGAACAGGCCGACACATCCACCCATGAGTGCATCTCTAACCGGCAGGCTTCTGGACCTGCTCCCGGTTTTTATTACAAAAGCCAACTAGATGTTGTTTTTTTTTCTTTCTCCTATGGAGCGCTTCATTTGCATCGCGGTGAGTGGGAGGTATAGGTTTGATGGAAATTGGAGGGAATTGAATTTGGAAAATGTGCAGGTGATTGATGCAATTTAGCAAGCAGGGCTGATGTCGGTTTAACCCTGAGGAAATTGAAATGTGGAAGGAGAAGTCAGCAACACAGAGAGCCACTGGACCTTCTGATGAGGTCTTTAAAACATGGATCTTTAGAATCAGAATCAGAATCAGCTTTATTCACCAGGTATGCTTGAACACACAAGGAATTTGACTTTAGTAAACTGTGCTCTCTTTGTACAAGGCATAAGAATAGGAATAAGAATAAGAACTACAATAAAAAATAAAATAAAAATATAATAACAATAACCTTAGCTATAAATACAAGAAACAACAAATAGGCTTGACTAATATGTACAGGCTAAAGTAATATGATAAAGTGCAGTGGTGAGTTGCAGAGGTAGTTTTACATTATAAAATAGAAGTTAAATAATACAAAAAATAGAAATATGGAATTCCGCTTGGAGAATTGTTGCATTGTGTATCTACATGTATATTTACAGAGAGTATTTATCTGACAGGTATGACACTGTTATGGTTTAGTGTTCATCAGAGTGACAGCCTGGGGGAAGAAACTGTTCTTATGGCGGGTTGTTTTGGCGCACAGTGATCTGTAGCGCCTGCCGGAGGGGAGGAGTTTGAAGAATTTGTGTCCAGGGTGTGAGGGGTCAGCGGTGATGCTACCTGCCCGTTTCCTGGCCCGGGACCGGTACAAGTCCTGGATGGGGGGCAGGTCGACACCGATGATTTTTCCTGCAGTCCTTATAGTCCGTTGCAGTCTGTGTTTGTCTAGTTTGGTTGCAGAGCCAAACCAGACAGTGATGGAGGTACACAGAACAGACTGGATGATGGAGGTGTAGAGCATGATCAGCAGCTCCTGGGGCAGGTTGAACTTCCTGAGCTGACGCAGGAAGTACATCCTCTGCTGGGCCTTTTTTCTGATTGTGTCTATGTGGGAGGTCCACCTCAGGTCCCGGGAAATAGTGGATCCCAGGAACCTGAAAGAGTCCACAGTAGACACAGTGCTGTTCAGGATGGTGAGGGGGGGGAGCATGATAAGTGCCCCAGCCTGAACGCCTCTATAGGCAAATATTCACCAATATCATATAGCGCCCCCTACTGGCAGCAGAAAATCACATGTCCTACAGTTTTTGTCCAATCAACTCCTGCTTCACTCAAAATGTTGTTGTCACACAGGAGATGAACATTTGTCAAAGGAATCTTATTAAGTCAATGGATGTGGGCGTGGCCACGCCTCAAACTCTGATTTCTCGCCATGAAACAGGAAATACTTATAGCTCCTTCATACAGTGTTCAATCTGTTTGAAGTTACATACACATGATCAGGGTCCATCCCTCAACACACCTATGGACTCATTTATCTACTACAGCCATAGCGCCACCCACAGGAAATACATGGTACTGACATTTACATACAATACCCGATCTCTTCCAAATTTGACATGTTTCATCATGGACCCAGCCTGAACTCATCTATATACACATGTTTGTCAATTGAATAGCGCCACCTATTGGACACAATGAGTATGTACTCTCAGAACATGTTTTTAACATGCTTGTGATCCCAACTCTTTCTATAATGATCTGTGATGAACAATCCTTCAGAACATAATTAAAGACACAGCAGCGCCTACTGGTGACAGGCGGTACTGCAATGTACACTATGCTGATAACTGCACAGGTAAGCTCACAGTTTCAGCCTAGGCAGCACAGCAACACCTGCAGCACATCAGGCGGTGCCTTAAATCAGGCGGTAGTGCACATCTGGGACTCGCGCACATCAGGCGGTGCTTAAACGAGGGCCCGCACATATCCGCTTGCGGTTTTAATTATGGATATAACCCAACCGGGATCCTTAGGTCAGCAGATGGAAGCCTTTTGAATGTACCCAGAGTCGAATCAAAGTCCGGTGAAGGGGCCTTTAGTTACTGTGGTCCATCATTTTGGAACAAACTGCTTGCTGACCTCAGGTCCATAACAACTGTCTCCACTTTTAAAAAAAGACTGAAAACATATTTATTTTCTCAAGCGTATGAATGGTGCAATGAGTGTTCTGACTGGATGCATGTGCAGCAACAATTGCTGTTTGTCTGATTGCTGTGTCTGATGTATGTTGGGTGTATATATTGTTTTTCTGTTTTTATTTATTATACTTGGGAAAATGTAGTTCATCTAGTATGGATACAATCAATTTATTACCTTTTAAAACAACTTTAGATCAATACATGTTGACCGACAGGCCAACTTGCCGAGCACAGATCGATGTAGGCGGATCAAAGGAATATAAATCGATACAGTATTCATACATCCCTTATCCTCCACTCCCCATGCAGCACTAAATCCACTTCAAGATCCTCCTTAAAGCCCTCAATAACCCTGCTCCCTCATACCTGTCCAACCTCCTCAAACACCACTCCCCATCTCGCTGCCTCAGATCATCAGATGCAGACCTCCTGTCCCCTATCACCAAGACCAAGCACCGCAGCTTGGGGGACAGAGCCTTTCCCATCGCTGCCCCAACTCTCTGGGACTCTCTCCCTCCAAACATCCTCCACTCTGACTCTCTTCAATCATTTAAAGATCAACTACAAGTGACCTCTACTCCCACCCCACCTCTTCTTGTTGTAGTTGTAAAGTGATTTTTGAAGTTGAGTTCTGAATCTAAAATTACATGAAGATGACCATGACATGACATAAAGAGCATACTGTTTTATCTGCTACAGAGTGCATGTGAGATTCGATGCTAACCACCTCAGATGCTAATCTGTGGTGTAGGACAATCGGCCATGCAAAGCAGGCTGACAGGAGCGAGCATTGATTTGCATCCTTCCTTCAATCAACCGTCAATTTGGGTTTCTTCAACAGCATCCAACACATCCCTTCCTAACCAAACACTGTTAGATCTCTACACAAAGCCAAATCTCCACCAAAGATGAATGTGCATCACTGAAAAGCCCTTTGTGTGAAATGCAATTTGGACAGCACTAACAACAATATCCACCAATGAGGAGACACATGGACACGAACACGTCCATGAAGTGTTGGAGAAACTGTTAGTAATTGCAGCTTACACTGAGGAGGTTGCTATGTGACACCAAACATTTCAATAGCCTTTGATGACGCGTCTTAGCACACTCAGCAAGTATAATTCGAAAAATATTGGATTTCATTAAAATCCCATCAGCAGTGTTTGTGTGGCTGCATGTCATTAACAGGCAGACAGACAAACAAATCGATCCCACCCCAGCCTGCTTCTGGTTCCATCCTGGAGGACACAAAGAGAGGACGCACAGGATGAGTGACAGAGGGATTCATTTGTGAGTGTAGTGTCCTTGAAGTGAGCAGGTAGGCTAAGGATTGAGAAGGGGTCTGCATAAAGGTCTGACATGACACAGCACCTTCTTTATTGTAGATAATGAGTGAAATTTAACATAAAGGAAGTTTCTGGTAGAGAATTAGTCACAGGGTAATTAAAAGAGAGCGTGGATGTATGGAACAAGACGGTTAATGAGACAGGAAGTGAACAGACAGAGGGGAATGTCAGGACATGAAGGGGAGGATGATCTGAGGATAAAAGAGAGACGAGGATAAACATGCAGACAAAAGTATGAAAGGTAAAGATGGAAGAGGGAGACAAACTGGGACCACATTAGGAAGCTTGTATTTGCTTGAATATGCACATCATTTGCTCCTTTTATTTTTTTTTTTACTGTTTAATCTGGCTTTTAACTTGGAGTCATTTATTTTAAGCCCTGGACTGCAGTATTACCATTTTTTATCATTGTTTTTGTCTTTTTATTTATTTATTTATTTTATTTTTATTTTATTTTATTTTTATTTTATTTTTCTGATATTTTTCTGATATTTATCTGATATTATTTTAATGCTTTTATTGAAGTTATTTATTTTATTTTATGATATTTGTTTGATTTTATTTTATTCAATTCATTGTATTGATTATATTTTATTTTCTTGTATTTATTCATTTTATTTCAGTGATTTTAATTTTATTTGTATTTTATTTTATTTTTATTTTATTTTATTTTTATTTTATTTTTATTTTATTTTTATTTTATTTTTATTTTATTCTTATTTCATTTTATTTTCTTGTATTTATTCATTTTATTTCATTGATTTTTATTTATTTTTGTTATTTTAATTTAATTTTAATTTAATTTTAATTTAATTTTAATTTAATTTTAATTTATCTGATCTTAATTTATTGATTTAATTGAAAGAATTTATTTCATTTTATGATGTGTGTTTGATTTTATTTTATTGAATTCAAAGTATTGCATTTTCTGTTATTTATTTATTTATTTTATTTTAGTGAGTTCATTTTTTCTGATATTTATCTGATTTTGTTTTATTGATTTTATGGTTATTTTTAAGTATTTCAATACTTAGTTTTACTGCCCTCTACTGGTCTGGTGGTGTAGTGCATTTATTTTTAATTTTCGCCATACGTCACTGGCCTGATTTGCACAATCTACCCGGGACTTCAGCCAGCGGCCGAAACGAAAACAATGGGGGCACAGGAACCTTTTAGTTCCCGGTACAGTAGTTCTAGGGGCCAAAAGACCCAGGAACTCTTGGTTGAAATGCACCTGATGAGGCACTCAGTGACGCTATTGGCTCTGTAGTGCAGTTGGTGCTGTAATTAATCCTTAGTGTGCTCTTATGCTCATTTAATCAGATCTAACCATAGACTGTATGAATATGGATGTAGTATCCGTGGCGTCACCCATGTGTTCCTGAGCGCTGTTTGGAAGCCAATCAACGGCGGCAGCCATATTGGAAATGCAGAACTCAACCAGGCAGAGTGTGAAGTAAAGGGGCGGAGTTTGAGCCTCTTAGCCAACAGCTATGTGTTCCTGACCGGGAGTCAAGTCAGTCATGTCCTTATTTGGGCAAAAACTCGTAATCTCAATATTTATTTCACCATATTCCTTGAAGAATCTGGTGAAAAATGACTTTTTAATTACCTTTATTCTGCATATATCTGATTGTGAGTCACAGAGTGCATCACATATTGTGTGAGGTGGGCTGAATATTAACTACAGACATTATTAAGAAGTAAATCTTGCAAAGACGGAGGCATCCATAATTATGTTAACACACACACTATCTGATAATCACTGCGCTCCATCACCTCTCTCTCTCTGTCTCCCTGAAGGTGCTCTATTTTATTTGTTCTCTCATGTTACTCACACCTTTTTAAACTCTTAGTTATTTTACAGTGCCACGGACAAAAGACCAAACACAGTGAGCTGTCTTTAGCTCCCAGGATGCACCTGGAGGTGGTCCCAGGTTGCTGATTGGATAACAAGCTTGCAGTCTCAGGTGGCGGCTGCAGAGGGGAAACGTCTTGATGTTTATTAAAACTAATTCAATAGCTTGAAGTGGTTGACTCACCTCTTTGTTACATGAACAGCAGCACAGTGAAGCAAAACAAACTCTCATTCATATGTTAATGTCGTATTAGATGGGACAATGAAGGCGCAGAGGCAAAGGAGTGAGAGGAAAGATAAGGAGGAGGAATCGGCGCAGCGTGTGGGTAATTTGTTGAAATAAACTTGGGGCTTTTTTTGGGGGCTTTCAGTTGAAAGAGAGAGAGGAGACAGGGGGAGGAGAGAGCAGGGGGTTCAAAAGATGACCCCTTTGCTGCACCAACAACGCCACCAAAGGAGGACCCTTTCTCTGCACCATCTAAACCTACAACACAAGACCCTTTGGGAGCGCCATCAAGCCCACCTAAAGTTGATGCCTCAGATCCCTTCATCGCCCATCCACTGAGCTCACCCAAAGATAGTGACCCAATCCCTCATGGCACTGGATCTGATAGGTTTCTATTCCAGTCAATGTGTTAACTTCCACTGGATCCGCTCCGTTGCATTCCGGCTGTGTCTCACTTAACACAGCGGATCGGACTGTTGGTTCACCTCCACCCAGCCTCGTATTCCCCCCTCTATCACACCCACATATGTCCATATATGGTCAATCTACATATCTCCCTCTCTCTTTATCTCCCTCTATCCCTCTCTCCGTCTCCCTCCATCCCCCCCACTCTCTCTTCATCTCCCTCCACCCCCCCCTCTCTCTTCACCCCCCCCCTCTCTCTCTCTCTCTCTCTCTCTCTCTCTCTCTCTCTCTCTCTCCATCTCCCTCTCTCTTCATCTCCCTCTATCCCTCTCTCACTTCTTCTTCTCCCTCTATCCCTCTCTCTCTTCTTCTTCTCCCTCTATCCCTCTCTCTCTTCTTCTTCTCCCTCTATCCCTCTCTCTCTTCTTCTCCCTCCATCCCTCTCTCTCTTCATCTCCCTCCATCCTTCTCTCTCTTTCCATCTCCCTCCATCCCTCTCTCTCTCTCTCTCTCTCTCTCTCTCTCTCTCTCTCTCTCACTTTATCTCCCTCCATCCCTCTCTCTCTTCATCTCCCTCCATCCCTCTCTCTCTCTCTTTATCTCCCTCTGTCCCTCTCTCTCTCTCTCTCTCTCTCTCTCTCTCTCTCTCTCTCTCTCTCTTTATCTCCCTCTATCCCTCTCTCTCCCTCCATCCCCCTCTCTCTCTCTTCATCTGACTCTATCCCTCTCTCTTTCTTTATCTCCCTCCATCCCTCTCTCTCTCTCTTTATCTCCCTCCATCCCTCTCTCTCTCTCTCTCTTTATCTCCCTATATCCCTCTCATCTCTTCATCTCCCTCTTTCTCTCCCTCCATCCCTCTCTCTCTCTCTCTCTCTCTCTCTCTCTCTCTCTCTATCCCTCTCTCTCTCTCTCTCTCTCTCTCTCTCTCTCTCTCTCTCTCTCTCTCTCTCTCTCTCTCTCTCTCTCTCTCTCTCTCTCTCTCTCTCTCTCTCTCTCTCTCTCTCTCTCTCTCTCTTTATCTCCCTCCATCCCTCTTTCTCTCTTCATCTCCCTCTGTCCCCCTATCTATCTCTTCATTCAGCTCTGGCTAATTAAATTGTTGATGCAGTAGGGCAGGAGGAAGATGAGGAGGATGAGGAGGAGGATGAGGAGGATGAGGAGGAGGATGAGGAGGATGAGGAGGAAGATGAGGAGGATGATGAGGAAGATGAGGAGGAAGATGAGGAGGATGATGAGGAGGATGAGGAGGAGGACGAGAAGAACTGATGAGGACCAAGATGCGAGAGGAGGAGAGATAGAGGGGGAGAGATGGATTGCATCAAGAGGAAGAGGGGGCTCGTGAGTGATGTGGTCAAGCTCTTTAATTGGGCACTTGTTGCTGTGGAGTGTCTGCAGAGGAGAGACGAGTATGCACGGCTTAACAATGGAGGAAACAAAGACTATAAGATGATTTGATTTCACCCTAATGTAATGAAAACATTATATCATCACTCAGGCTTTGCAGAAGAAAATGTAATAATGAAGAATGTAATAAAATGAAGCAGTTAAATCTTTGATATCCTGGAAGGAATGAAGGATGTGAGCTGCAAACTCAGCAGGTTCCTGTTGTTTAACAAAGAGACTGGAAATTAAAGCAAATATTTTAAGGTTGAAAGAGACAAAGATGGAGAGGAAGTAGGAATGAAATAAGAAGAGAGGGTTGAGAACAAAAAGGAGGAGGGAAGGAGTGATCATGTTGTTGAACAGAGGAGAGAGAAAATGAGAAGAGGGGATTAAAGATGAGACGCTGGAGATCAGCTCTGAGAGATGGAGAAGAGGACACGAGGGTGAAGGAGGGGTGATTAGAAAACAGAGAAATAAGAAAGTAGGAGAGAGATGGTGAAGAACAAAACATTAAAAGTTTAATATTTAAGAGATAAGAGGAGAAGGAGAGGAGCAAGAGGTGGAACACAGAGAGGGACACAGAGAGATGAAATTTGAGGAGACAGGAGGCAGAGGAGGGGAAACCTCAAGAGGAAAAGGACGAAAAACTCAGGAGATAAAGATGTGAGAGGACAGAGAGGTGATAAATGGAGAAGAGCAGGGCTTCTCATCCTGTGTGGATCCCCTCAGGATGGTGGAGAGATGATTCCCAGCCCCTAAGAGGATGATGGATGTCTGCTCGACTTCCTTTCATCAGATTCAGACGGATAGCAGAGTGGACGGCCGGCTCAAAATTTCAGACCAGGGAGGCTGTTTCTCTCAAAGAGTCTTCTATGAAGGAGGAAGCCATTGTAACAGTCAAGTGTACACTGTACCATTTTACACTGCACAGTCCAACTGCCAACCTCAACCTCACTCCTCACACTGTATGAGCTCAATGTGGACAGAGTTTTGACAAGGGTCTAACTTTAGTTCAGGGGTAGATAATCTCCCCCCTGAAAAGCCCCTGCTCGGAGGGTAATACTTTTCAAAGGTCCAGGGACTTTCAGGGGGGCAGGGCCTGCAATGCTGAACGTGTCTGATTGTGATTCACTTGATTTCTCTTTCTTTCATTAGTTTTTATTTGTTCTATCTTTTTTGTATGTGTGTGTACTTTTCAAAAGAAGAAGCTGTGATTCTCTTGATTTAGCAGCTTGTAACAGTAGTCTTCTCTCAGCCCACCGTGAATGTGTCTCTCCTCCAGGTGTTCCGGTTTTAAAAGTGACCCTGTAAACTGGAGACCTTCAGCTGAACGTGTCAGTGTTTGTGGAGTTTACACAGCTGTTGAAACACAGAGGGAGTTCCTGGGAATGCAAACTAGTTTAGTTTTTATTAAGATTTCAAAATATCCTCATCAGATATTTAATGATGGTCTAAAGACGTTTATGAGGGATGCATCCTGCTGAGAGTCTCCAGTTAACAGGGTCGCCGTTTAAACCAAAACACCGGCCGATCTCTGCCACGACTTTTTGAGTTCAAAAGGATTTTAAAGCCGTGTTGAAACGTCTTTGCTACTCGTGTTTATCTCCTTTTTTTGTCAAATTTTTTTTGTCAAATTTTTTTTGTCAATTTTTTTTTGTCAATTTTTTTTTGTCAATTTTTTTTGTCAAATTTTTTTAAAAAAAAAAAAATTCAAAACTTTTTTTTCAAAACTTTTTTTTCAAAAAAAATTTTTTCAGAACTTTTTCAAAAAAAAAATTCAAAAGATTTTAAATTTTATTTTTTTCAAAACTTTTTTTTCAAATTCTTTTTTTCAAATTTTTTTCTTACATTTTTTTTTTTTCAAAAAAAAAATTCAATTTTATTTTCAATTTTTTTTTCCAAACACAGAGGGAGTTCCTGGGAATGCAAACTTGTTTATTTTTTTATCAAGATTTCAAAATATCCTCATCAGATATTTAATGACCGTCTAAAGACGTTTATGAGGGATGCATCCGGCTGAGAGTCTCCAGTTAACAGGGTCGCCGTTTAAACCAAAACACCGTCCGATCTCTGCCACGGCTTTTTGAGTTCAAAAGGATTTTAAAGCCGTGTTGAAACGTCTTTGCTACTCGCGCTTATCTCCTCTCACGTGTTGATTCAGTGAATCCATCTGTGATGAAATATAGCACCATCTAAAACAGACCAGCTGAGTCTCTTCATGCTAACAGGCTAACTGTTGTGTTGCTCATAATGATACCTGCCTGTACGTCTGCCTCTATGGCGTCATCTGTAATGAATGGCATTCCTCTTTGTTTTACTGCCCTCTACTGGTCTGGTGGTGTAGTGCATTTACTTTGTTTTCTCCATACGTCACTGGCCTGATTGCACAATCTACCCGGGACTTCAGGCTGCGGTCGAAACACAGACAACAATGGGGGCACAGGAACCTTTTAATTCAGGGTGAAGTAGTTCTGGGGGCTAAAAGACCCTGGAACTCTTGGTGGAAATGCACCTCTGGTTTCCTGCTCTATCCATCCACCTTTTCTCTCTAAGTAAAGCCAGAAGCCAGAAAGTTTAACTTTACTTGTAGCTCCTAACACCAGGGTTATAGCCAAGTTCAACTCAGATTTGACCGACTGACCGACTGCATTTGTGCATGAAAGGATGTAGAGGAGGATTCAGCCTTAAAGACAAGACACAAACAAAAATAGTTAGATAGTTTTAGAGGGCAAATAAAGAGTTTAATAATTCATCCAACTGTGAGCAAGGTCTTGCATGTGCATTCACCTGCCATATTATTCGATAACATGCCAGTGGTGCCACGAATACATGTTGGTTTCAAAGAAGAGTTATGTAACAGCATGTTTGGATGTGAACCAGCGAGCAGGTCCAAGGGAAATCTGTTTCTAATTGAGATAAAAGCACGGTGACCCATTACATCCACTCCAATCACTTCATCAAATCCAGCAGCAGCACCGGGGAATCATGACTGCCCTGTTTTATTCATGTCGTAAGCAGTACATGCAGCAGCTCTGGTGATTCGTGATATATTAAAGCCACGGCTCGGCTCAAACCCCTGTGCAGATTTGTTGATCTCCTCCTCTCGGATGATCCTGATTAGCAGCAGATAAACAGGCCGCAGGTCATTTGTTTATACCCCCCCCCCCTACTGCTCCCATACGCAATTAGACGGTCTTTGAATTTACCCACTGAGACATGGAGCACCGTCAAACCCTATCCAAACTAATTTCACACATGATTACACCCGTGCCCTCAGAACAATGGTGTGATGATAGGTATGATGATGGCTTACAGGGAATGTGGACTCAGAGAGATGGAAGGATAGTGCAGGTAAGATTCAACGCGACGCTGACTTCCTGAGATATTTGCTCACAGACGACCTGTTGCTCCTGCAGAATCACTGTTTTTACTTCTTTTGCATTGAACTGTCCTCTCTGCATGTGCAGGAAATTCAAGCACGCATACAAGAAACAAGCTGGTATATAAATATGACAAACAGCAATGCATTGTGTCACATTTACTCTGATTTGATAATGCAATAGATCTAGCAGAGTCCAATAAAGGGGAGACATAATTAGCTTCTGCAAACGACTGGCGCGGCTGCTAATTTATGCGCCACAGCAGCTTTTAAATTCAGCGGCGTTGGCTTCGACGTGGTGTTAAGAAAGGAACAGCTGCAGATGAGTATTTATAAGCTAAAACTGAGCAAATGCACACTCTGGCATGTTCAGAAATTAGCAAGAAAAGAAAGATATGTGTGCAAAGGAGCTTTATATGATTGTTAAAGAATATTGCACATTTCCATTCTCAGATGAAGCACCTTCATCAAGGCAGGCTTTTGTGCAAACTCCCTTCACACCATCCAAAACTGGAACTTTTCTTAGACACGGTTACAAGTCACACAAATTACAAGCAGTTAACATGGAAGAGTTGATGTTTTCTAAGGAATCAAGATTGCGACGGCTTAGTTTTTTAATTCTGATTGTAATGTTTGCTGTTTAGACTCAGACTAATGCTGTTAAAGTTCAATGAAAGTGCAGCTGGTCCTGGGGAAAGGTAGTGAACCGGTCCTGGGAAAGTTAATGGGCTGGTCCTGGGGAAAGTTAGTGAACCGGTCCTGGGGAAAGTTAGTGGGCTGGTCCTGGGGATAGTTAGTGAACTGGTCCTGTTATTGAACCGGTCCTGGGGAAAGTTAGTGAACCGGTCCTTGAGAGAGTTAGCAGACTGGTCCTGGGGAAAGTTAGTGGACCGGTCCTTGGAAGAGTTAGCAGACCGGTCCTGGGGAAAGTTAGTGAACCGGTCCTGGGGAAAGTTAGTGAATTGATCCTGGGGAAAGTTAGTGAACCGGTCCTGGGGAAAGTTAGTGAACCGGTCCTGGGAAGTTAATGGGCTGGTCCTGGGGAAAGTTAGTGAACCGGTCCTGGGGAAAGTTAGTGGACTGGTCCTGGGGATAGTTAGTGAACCGGTCCTGGGGAAAGTTAGTGAATTGATCCTGGGGAAAGTTAGTGAACCGGTCCTGGGGAAAGTTAGTGAACCGGTCCTGGGGAAAGTTAGTGAACCGGTCCTGGGGAAAGGTAGTGGGCTGGTCCTGGGGAAAGTTAGTGAACCGGTCCTGGGGAAAGTTAGTGAACCGGTCCTGGGGAAAGTTAGTGGACTGGTCCTGGGGATAGTTAGTGAACCGGTCCTGAGGAAAGTTAGTGAACCGGTCCTTCAGCGGCGTTGGCTTCGACGTGGTGTTAGGAAAGGAACAGCTGCAGATGAGTATTTATAATCTAAAACTGAGCAAATGCACACTCTGGCATGTTCAGAAATTAGCAAGAAAAGAAAGATATGTGTGCAAAGCTTTATATGATTGTTAAAGAATATTGCACATTTCCATTCTCAGATGAAGCAACTTCATCGAGGCAGAGGGATCAGATGCAGAAGCAAGCTTTTGTGCAAACTCCCTTCACACCATCCAAAACTGGAACTTTTCTTAGACACGGTTACAAGTCACACAAATTACAAGCAGTTAACATGGAAGAGTTGATGTTTTCTAAGGAATCAAGATTACGACGGCTTAATTTTTTTAATTCTGATTGTAATGTTTGCCGTTTAGACTCAGACTAATGCTGTTAAAGTTCAATGAAAGTGCAGCATCGCTCTAAAAAGAGTCTGTGGAATCACATTCTCCCACTTATTTCATCTTCATCAAAAATCTCCTCCATGCTCACAATGCCTCCTTCAATTGAAATCAGCTGTTCTGCTCACAACACTTCTGTAAGTGTGTTTGACCCACTTCTCCCCGTTCCCTTAATCACTGACTTCAAACTTTCCCAGTAGGAGACGTCAATCAGTTTCAGCTCTCATTAGAATGAATTTACATTTCCTGCTCAGTGTTTTGAAGTCTTACATAACAACCTCCTGAAACATTAACCCAGATGTCAGAACGCCTCGTACGGCTTCAGTCAGTCAGATCTAATTTTAAAGGTGACATATCATGCAAAATGGACTTTTTAATGGTTCTCTACCTGAAATATGTGTCCCTGTCTACAAACCCCCCGAGAATGAAAAGAATCCATTCTGCCCCTGTTCTGATTTCTCCACCTTTCTGTAAATGTGTGCTGAAACGAGCCGTTTCAGACTTCAGTGTTTTTGTTACGTAACAACAATATCCGGTCTGTAACAGGAAGTCAGAGCTCGGAGCTTGTTCAGACCATAGACTGTATAAAATAATACTGAATCCCTCCTCTGTTTTTCATTCCCTGCACACATGTGTGCTAACAAGGAGCTTAGGAGGGAGGCATGCTAGTTGTAGGCTGTCTTAATAAACACAAAGGTCGGTTTTACTCCCCACGTCTGCAGATTTGAAGATCTAGTGGATGATTTTTATTTGTCATGGATAAGTGCTAGCGCTAGTTAGCATAGCCACATAGCTACATGTTCATAGCTGTAGCTGTAGCTGTGTACCAAGATACACGTCTACATACTGACAAATAAAACAACAAGAAACACTAAATCTGTGACCAATCCTTCATAAAAGGTCCTGCTGCCTTTCTGGCAGAGGTCGGTTTTACTCCCCACGTCTGCAGATTTGAAGATCTAGTGGATGATTTTTATTTATCATGGATAAGTGCTAGCGCTAGTTAGCATAGCAACATAGCTACATGTTCGTAGCTGTGTACCAAGACACCCGTCTACATACTAACAAATAAAACAACAAGAAACACTAAATCTGTGACCAATCCTTCAGAAAGGTCCTGCTGCAGGCGCCTCTCCGTCAGGATCAGATTCTGGATCAGATTCAGAGGGTTGAAGTAACGCGATCTCTGAGCAGCCGTGTATATTCAGCCAACATGTAAACATTAGATCAACGTGCTGGAGAGCCGAGGCACATCCACTTCTGGAGGGGGCGTGGTCAGAGAGAAAACAGAGTGTTCTGAGGAGGACTGAAGAAGAGGACTTTTCAGGCAGACCAAAATCTGATTTCAAAGTGTTTTTTTGAGCATAAACTTTAAAGACATGTTTTGGGGACCTCTTAGACCAATATATATTGATGAAAAAAGCGTGATATGTCACCTTTAAATAGTTTGAACGCCCTCTGGCTCTTTGGACTCTTCTCTCACATTGGGAGCATTGTGACAAACTTGTCAGCTATCACAATCAATGCATGTGAGGTTTCTGCTTGGAGATTTCCTGCAAAGTGCTCTGCTCATGGTGGATTAAGATGAGATCAGACTGAGTCCTGTCTGTATGATGGGACTGGATCTGATCCAGTCTTGATGTTGGGTCTTTGTTAATAATAGAACATAGAGTACGGTCTAGGCCTGCTCTGTTTGGAAAGAGTCTTCAGATAACATTTGTTGTGATTTGGCGCTGTATAAATAAAGATTGATTGAAGAGGAAAGTTCAATATGCATGCAGGAAAAGTCTGCAGAGAGTGACAGAGCAGAAGACAAATCAATGTAGTCTCATCAGCACTTCCCTGATTTAGATTCAATGAATCTCTACAAACAAATATATGCATGCAAGTACAGATAACAAAGCATTGTGACAGCTTATTACAGTGTTGACATTCTGCAGAGTGACTCTTCCTTTCCAAGGTTGAAATGCATGAAAGCATCTGCGTAGATCGACCTGTTTCCTAGTGTTCATGCACAACAACCTTCAACCACAAATAGCTACTACTACTACTACGGATTCACTTTTACTACCTTCACTGGAAAGGGTTCTCCTCACTATGTCTTTTATCATCTTTTGTGCTGATGCATTAAAGCCACAGGAAACGTAATGGAATATTTAAAATTCACATAGAATATCAAAATTCTATATGTAATCAAGCTTCAACAAAAATCTGAGTGAAAATAAACATCCATAACTCTGAAAAAACTCTGTTCAAAAACATCTTATTCTCCAGGTCAGAGCATTTCTCAGGGCTGTGTGGGCGTGGCCTAACTCTTTGATTGACAGGTCAAGAGAGAGTTCACAGCCTGCATGTTTGAGCCGTCTGACTCTGAATCTAAAGACATCAAAACTCCAGACTCTGAAGATTATTCATTTACAATGGTCTCTGAGTGCTGAGTCACAGAATACTTCAGAATCAGGACTTCTATCATTTATTAGTTTTATCACTCCGTAGTCTCCGGGGCGTCAGGACCATGGGACGCCCAGAGCAGAGGAGGCTGAAGTGTAGTACATGCACGCAGAGGAGCTCGGCTCAGGGTGTCAGACGGAGCTGTTTGTCTAAACTCTGAGCTGTTTGGGGAAAGTTAGTGAACCGGTCCTGGGGAAAGTTAGTGAACCTGTCCTGGGGAAAGTTAGTGAACTGGTCCTGGGGAAAGTTAGTGAACCGGTCCTGGGGCAAGTTAGTGAACTGGTTCTGGGGCAAGTAAGTGAACCGGTCCTGGGGAAAGTTAGTGGGCTGGTCCTGGGGAAAGTTAGTGAACTGGTCCTTGGGAGAGTTAGCAGACTGGTCCTGGGGAAAGTTAGTGGACCGGTCCTTGGGAGAGTTAGCATACTGGTCCTGGGGAAGGTTAGTGAACCGGTCCTGGGGAAAGTTAGTGAACCGGTCCTGGGGAAAGTTAGTGGGCTGGTCCTGTTAGTGGACCGGTCCTGGGGAAAGTTAGTGGACCGGTCCTTGGGAGAGTTAGCAGACTGGTCCTGGGGAAAGTTAGTGGACCGGTCCTTGGGAGAGTTAGCAGACTGGTCCTGGGGAAAGTTAGTGAACCGGTCCTGGGGAAAGTTAGTGGACCGGTCCTTGGAAGAGTTAGCAGACCGGTCCTGGGGAAAGTTAGTGAACCGGTCCTGGGGAAAGTTAGTAGACCGGTCCTTGGAAGAGTTAGCAGACCGGTCCTGGGGAAAGTTAGTGAACCGGTCCTGGGGAAAGTTAGTGAACCGGTCCTGGGGAAAGTTAGTGAACCGGTCCTGGGGAAAGTTAGTGGACCGGTCCTTGGAAGAGTTAGCAGACCGGTCCTGGGGAAAGTTAGTGGACCGGTCCTTGGGAGAGTTAGCAGACTGGTCCTGGGGAAAGTTAGTGAACCGGTCCTGGGGAAAGTTAGTGGACCGGTCCTTGGAAGAGTTAGCAGACCGGTCCTGGGGAAAGTTAGTGAACCGGTCCTGGGGAAAGTTAGTGAACCGGTCCTGGGGAAAGTTAGTAGACCGGTCCTGGGGAAAGTTAGTGAACCGGTCCTGGGAAAAGTTAGTGAACCGGTCCTGGGGAAAGTTAGTGAACCGGTCCTGGGGAAAGCTAGTGAACCAGTCCTGGGGAAAGTTAGGGATCCGGTCCTGGGGAAAGTTAGTGAACCGGTCTTGGGGAAAGATTGTGAACCGGTCTTGGGGAAAGATTGTGAACCAGTCTTGGGGAAAGTTAGTGAACCGGTCTTGGGGAAAGATTGTGAACCGGTCTTGGGGAAAGATTGTGAACCAGTCTTGGGGAAAGTTAGTGAACCGGTCTTGGGGAAAGATTGTGAACCGGTCTTGGGGAAAGATTGTGAACCGGTCCTGGGGAAATGAGCCGAGCAGATGCGGGACTGCTTTAGCCAATCCACCAAAAACACCCGTAATTGAACATATTTGAAAATGGATGGAAGTTGAGTTCTAATATTTTTACACAGTTTGTAGTATTTACACACGGTCTGAAATATCATAGGTAGAATGTTTTTGTTTTTTCTGGTTCCCAGGGCCTTTAAAGACAGAAATGATTCCAGCATTGTTCACATTTCTTCTCCAGTTAACCTCGTTGGAAAGTGCTCCAGATCTTGCAAGGTGAAAGATAAAAATGGCAAACAGAAAACAAGCTTTGGAAATAATCCATTTGCATATTTAAACTTGCTGTTTTCAGTCTGCTGTTGACTGAAAATCATTAACAAGGGAGAAAAGAAACCAGGCAGCTCAGCTCAAACACAGCTGCATCAGGAGTGAGCAGCCTGAGCTGAGAGAACACATTCGGAGAGTCGGAGAGAAAAATGAGAGCCGCTGATGGAGTAGAGACGAGGTGAGAGGGTGCTTTAATGGCTACAGATAATAATATCCTGTTTCACAAAGGTCACAGGTGTGCTCCCCTGCAGCGGCCCGGTCTTCATCAACAACTGTGATGAGCATGCCGAAGCCCTTTACCAGCACGGCTCTGACAAAAGCCTCGGCTGTAATGTCCACAGGAGTTGAAAGGTTCCCTGAGAGAGCACAATACTTGCCAGGAGACAGCAGTAAGCAATCACGTGGCCGCTGCAGTGATGCTGTTAGCGGAGCTTTTGGCCGGCTGCTGCAGCAATGAAAAGCTTTTCAAATGATGAGATGTTGGCTGACCAAGCATAGACACAGCGCTATCACGCAGGATTTATGGAAAAATCATTCATTATTTACCGGCTGCAGAGGCCCCGGTGTTGTACGCTCACTGCAGTAATATACAGGAGGTGTTATATGACTGAGAGTGTGTGATCCTGTGTGTGTGTGTGTGTGTGTGTGTGCTAGCAGACGCAGAGACAGAATGGCAGGTGAGGCTCTAATGAACATCTCATCTAAGGGTTCAGTCCCCCTCTCCCTGTATCGTCCTCAGATCTCAGTTCGTGACTCCCTTTTCAAGATAATGAGTGCAGAGCCACACTTTCTGTATGCATGACAGCGCGCGCATGTGTGTGTGTGTGTGCATGTGTGCGTGTGTGTGTGAAAACCAGAGGGAGAGAAGCTGTTCAGACATCTGCGCTGAGGTCTTCCTCACTCCGAGGTTCTCTTAACTAAGAGTCCAAAGGATAATCACGTCTGTTTTCGCAGGTCTTTGTGTGGCAGTGTGTCAAACCGTCGCGTAAAAGCGGATTTGCGTTCAGCTGTGATCAAACAGCTGCTTCTTAATTGGCGGTGCATCAAACCGCTGCCTGTGCTGCTGTTCTCGTTCCATTAGTGTCTCCTCAGGTGAGACTAGTTCCAGGTACTTGCTTCCTGAACTGCTTCATTACTCAGACAGACTTCAACAGGTCGGCGACACTAACTGGCTTCTGTTTCATTGTTCCTTCAACATGAGTTTAGATTCATCAGGCTGCCTTTAAACCCTTGAAGTCTGCAGTGGAAACAGTCCCCGAGTGACTCATGTTATGGAGCATTTTCAGATAATTTATAGAATATAGTTCTGCAACAGATCAGGTGTTATTTGCATATATAGGATTTGTACTTAAATTCACTGGTAGTGCATCCAAAAGGGCACTTTTGTGCATTCAATCGAACGAAGAGTAACCCAGAGGGCACTTTTTAACAATTTAAATACTGCAAGAGCATCTAGAGAGCACTTTTTACATCAGAGGGGCACCGAGAGGGCACTTTTTACATCAGAGGGGCATCATGAGGGCACTTTTTACATCAGAGAGGCATCCAGAGAGCACTTTTTACATTAGAGGGGCATCCAGAGGGCACTTTTTACATCAGAGAGGCATCTAGAGGGCACTTTTTGCATCAGAGGGGCATCTAGAGAGCACTTTTTACATCAGAGAGGCATCTAGAGGGCACTTTTTACATCAGAGAGGCATCTAAAGGGCACTTTTTTACATCAGAGAGGCATCTAAAGGGCACTTTTTACATCAGAGAGGCATCTAGAGAGCACTTTTTAGATCAGAGAGGCATCTAGAGAGCACTTTTTGCATCAGAGGGGCATCCAGAGGGCACTTTTTACATCAGAGAGGCATCTAGAGAGCACTTTTTACATCAGAGAGGCATCTAGAGGGCACTTTTTACATCAGAGGGGCATCCAGAGGGCACTTTTTACATCAGAGAAGCATCCAGAGAGCACTTTTTACACAAGAGGGGCATCTAGAGGGAACTTTTTAAACAAGAGGGGCATCCAGAGGGCACTTTTTACATCAGAGGGGCATCCAGAGGGCACTTTTTACATCAGAGAGGCATCTAAAGGGCACTTTTTACATCAGAGAGGCATCTAGAGAGCACTTTTTGCATCAGAGGGGCATCTAGAGAGCACTTTTTGCATCAGAGGGGCATCTAGAGAGCACTTTTTGCATCAGAGGGGCATCCAGAGGGCAGTTTTTAAATCAGAGGGGCATCCAGAGAGCACTTTTTGCATCAGAGGGGCATCAAGAGAGCACTTTTTACATCAGATGGGCATCCAGAGGGCACCTTTTACATCAGAGGGGCATCAAGAGAGCACTTTTTACATCAGATGGGCATCTAGAGGGCACTTTTTACATCAGAGGGGCATCCAGAGGGCACCTTTTACATCAGAGGGGCATCTAGAGGGCACTTTTTACATCAGAGGGGCATCTAGAGAGCACTTTTTACATCAGAGAGGCATCTAGAGAGCACTTTTTGCATCAGAGGGGCATCTAGAGAGCACTTTTTGCATCAGAGGGGCATCTAGAGGGTACTTTTTACATCAGAGGGGCATCTAGAGAGCACTTTTTACATCAGAGGGGCATCCAGAGGGGCATGCAGAGGGCACTTTTTACATCAGAGGGGCATCTAGAGAGCACTTTTTACATCAGAGGGGCATCTAGAGAGCACTTTTTGCATCAGAGAGGCATCTAGAGAGCACTTTTTGCATCAGAGAGGCATCTAGAGAGCACTTTTTACATCAGAGGGGCATCTAGAGAGCACTTTTTACATCAGAGAGGCATCTAGAGAGCACTTTTTGCATCAGAGAGGCATCTAGAGAGCACTTTTTGCATCAGAGGGGCATCTAGAGGGTACTTTTTACATCAGAGGGGCATCTAGAGAGCACTTTTTACATCAGAGGGGCATCCAGAGGGGCATGCAGAGGGCACTTTTTACATCAGAGGGGCATCTAGAGGGCACTTTTTACATCAGAGGGGCATCTAGAGGGCACTTTTCATATACGAGGGGCATCCAGAGGGGCATGCAGAGGGCACTTTTTACATCAGAGGGGCATCCAGAGGGCACTTTGTACATAAGAGGGGCATCTAGATGGCACTTTTTACATCAGAGGGGCATGCAGAGGGCACTTTTTACATCAGAGGGGCATGCAGAGGGTTGCAACAAATGGTTGAGATCGGGAGTCGAACCTGTGTATGGGGTGCACGCTTAGACATCAAGGCCAACCTCCTCCAGATGACTCTTAATTCAAAGAGGAATTTCTGTTTAGGGAGATGAAGTGTGTGGCTAGCTGAGGGGTGGAAATGTCATTCTAGAAATATCTATCTTCTGATTTTAGCCAATCTGAAAAATTCATGGTCTATGATCCACAATTTCCAAGGACCTTGAACCTGAATCTTTGCTACAGGCTAGTAGGAGGCAACTGAAATGTTTGCAGAAAAAATTCTGCAACCAAACTTAACCCAATTTTTTTTTAAACCTCAAAGATTTCTTAATAAAGTCATGATCTTGATTGCATCAATGCATGATCAATCTGTCTCGTTTATATTTCCCTTTACTCCCCTCACACCAAACCGTTCTGAAAACGCAACGGGTGGTTGTTGACAGATCACGGAGATGGACCGGACAAGTATCTGGTGGAAGTCCTGGGTTATGTTACATATTCAATCCGACATAATGAGAGTCATGAAAAGCAGCCTGTTGTGTTTGGTGCACAGAATATCCAGGGAACACCACATGCTCACTGTACAACTCACAAGCAGACAGAAGCTGGGTTGCACCAAGCTGCAGCCTCCGGTCTAAAAATATGAGTCCAGTGCTAAAAACAGCAGTTCATCAGAGGATCCGCTTGAGGCTGGCTCTGGAAGTACAGGAAACCACATACACACCAATTCAAAAAAGCTGATCTTTACAGCAGAAATAAACATGTTTACAGCCTGGTACAAAAAACGATTGTAGTCTGGATAGCTCATTTCTGGATCGGCTTGAATTTTTTCTAATGCAGCAATTTCAAATATATTAAGATTACAAGTCTTCCAATGAGAGGCACAGCTGACTTGATTGACAGGCGGGAACACTGTTGCTGTTGGCGAGGAGGCTCAAAGCCCGCCTCCTTACGTCACAATCGCTCAACAGCAGCTATGTTGAGTTCAAAATTTCCAATATGGCTACCGCCGCTGATTGGCTTCAAAACAGCACTTCAGGAACAGATGGCTGACGTCACGGATACTGCGTCCATTATTTATACAGTCTATGGGTTGCATGAACACCAAATCTGCTAAGTTTAACTGGATATCTCACTCAAGATACCTGATAAGAAGTTGCTCTCTTCAGTTAACCGCAGTCCTCAGTGACCCAACCTCCAGAGGACACATTTATCGATCCCGATTCCCTCCCTCTGGATCGTGAGCGTCTCATTTCCTCCTTAATCAAAACACAGTGACAAGTGAAGCTATGAATTAACAGCAGGCTCCACTGGAGAACAGTGAGATCTGCTCTCTGCGTAGAATAAATCAACCTGCTGGAATAATCCTGATATCATTCATATAAATTAAACTGGTGATTAGTTTTCTCTAATATTTCTCTGGGACAGTTTTGCTCCCTCACAGCTGGACGAAGTGCTCGCTCACACAGAAGCTGTAGGATGAGATTTCAGCTCTTATCAGCAGAGCTTTGTGGACGGATTGTTAAACCACTGATCGTGTTTTCTGCTCCGGAGCTTTCACCGCGGTCTGCTTTGAATGGTTTCAGATAAACTTTTGGTCTCACAGACGTAATTGCAGCCAAATTCTGAGATTATCCGTTCAGTGCTGAAGTGCTCCTTAGAAATAGAGCTGCTTTGTTAAGGCTGAAGAGGGTTCGGGCTGAAGTCTCTCATGAGCACTTTGTGTGAAGGTGGTTGTTAAAAAAAAAAAGAGTACCTGACACGTTAAGAGTGTTCCTTTACTTGAAGTCAGTTTCTAGGAGGATGAATTCGTGGAGCCATGCTTCCTCTCTGAAGGGAAACTCTCTTCTTGATGCTGCTTTTATGCCTCTTTTTTTGGAGCTGCAAATTACTTAACACCTTTTCAATATCTTTGTTTCATTCCACGGGTTCCCAAACTTTTGAGCTTGCGAGGAGAGTTTGAGGAGGAGGAGGAGAATCCTTGATTCTTGAAAACCTCGGTCACATGACTCCAGCTGTCTGGCAGTCCTGCTCTGTGCTGCGTTCTGAAAACACACTCCTCATCCATGTTGTCTTTCTGGTCCTCTGAAAACCTCTGACCTGTTGACTCCAGGCCTGCGGATCAGAGACGGGCTAGACACAGATCTGATACTGCGGGAAAACCTCGGTCACATGACTCCAGCTGTCCGGCGGTCCTGCTCCATGCTGCATTCTTAAAAATGCAACTGGTGGATGTGGATCAGATAAAATCAGGAAAGGCTCGCAATATAAGTAAGAAGGGATTTAAAAGAGATCACCAACTCAGTAGTATGGAAGTGAATTTGCATTCACATGAGAAAAAACAATTCTGCTCTGTTTTTCTGAAGTAACAAATATCGCTAAAGTAAAATCCCAACAGCACCTGAAGGCCACATAAGGAAGTAGCCTGAATATGCATATATCGGTCTACTAATTCATCAGGTTTCTTAATGTGCATATCTTGGGATGATGCACGACAACATGAGAGATAACTGCGACACCCGTTAAAGAAATAACTGAACAATCAGAGGCTGCAGGGACGAATCCCATCACCTACGTTCCAGCTGCTGCATTGTTCATAAAACCCTGCAGATCTCCTCAGCCTCAAACAGCACACACACGGACCCTGATGGCTGCAAGAGATACTTCATGACAGGTCCTCAAAGTGCAGGACGGCTCTGAAGTGATGTCAGTGTCTGCGATGTCTCACACCAAAGAGACAAGAAAGGAAAAAAGATCCAAGAGTGTCGAGCCCGGTCCTGTTTTCTTTCCATTTTCACCTCCTGCTCGGAGGGAAAGTGTCCCAGTCACTGAATCAAGGATTCTCTTCCTCCTCCTCCTCCTCCTCTCCTCATCCATGTTGTCTTTCTGGTCCTCTGAAAACCTCTGACCTGTTGCCTCCAGGCCTGCTGATCGGAGACGGGCCAGACACAGATCTGATACCGTGGGAAAACCTCAGTCACATGACTCCAGCTGTCCGGCGGTCCTGCTACGTGATGCGTTCCTAAAAATGCAACCGGTGGATGTGGATCAGATAAAATCAGGAAAGGCTCGCAATATAAGTAAGAAGGGATTTAAAAGAGATCACCAACTCAGTAGTGTTTGCATTCACATGAGAAAAAACAATTCTGCTCTGTTTTTCTGAAGTAACAATATCGCTACAGTAAAATCCCAACAGCACCTGAAGGCCACATAAGGAAGTAGCCTGAATATGCATATATCGGTCTACTAATTCATTGTTATGCCCAGGTTTCTTAAGGTGCATATCTTGGGATGATGCACGACAAAATGAGAGATAACTGCGACACCCGTTAAAGAAATATCTGAACAATCAGAGGCTGCAGGGATGAATCCCATCACCTACGTTCCAGCTGCTGCATTGTTCATAAAACCCTGCAGATCTCCTCAGCCTCAAACAGCACACACACGGACCCTGATGGCTGCAAGAGATACTTCATGACAGGTCCTCAAAGTGCAGGACGGCTCTGAAGTGATGTCAGTGTCTGCGATGTCTCACACCAAAGAGACAAGAAAGGAAAAAAGATCCAAGAGTGTCGAGACCGGTCCTGTTTTCTTTCCATTTTCACCTCCTGCTCGGAGGGAAAGTGTCCCATCTGTGTCTGCGCCCGATGTCGACGATTCAGCACAGCCAGCAGGCTGAGCGTCCTCATCTCAGCCTGTGAGGAGGAGGGCAAGCTCCCGTCTGCTCTGCTGTCTCTGCTTGGGGAATCAGCTGATAACATAATATCTTTATTTGATGTTCTTCTGTCTCTATGTTCACATCAGAACACAAAGTGAGCATCAGACTCGTGGTTATGGTTTGAAACAGCTGGAGTCTGGGTTTAAAATGTTGTTTAATGAGTCCAAATGTTGGTGGAATGGAGTCATACACACTCTGGTGATGCTGGGAGGACAACAAACAGTGTTATAGTGTTTGTCTGAGTGTGTGTCTGCAGCTCAGGGCCTCTGGACCTGCAGCTGTTGGAGGATTTTGACAGTTTTACCAAAACAGAGCCGTTTTCTGTCGCTGCTTTCTCCAGAGGTGGACGTCTAGGTAGAGCTGGGCGATATTGAAAATGGTGTTATCATGATCAAATATCAAATCATGATTTACTTTAAATGTAAAGTCAGATTTTTGCTCCTGAGTGAAAGTTGGAGACGGTTTGTTAGCTTGTATCTGGATTCAGTTTTCTGATGATCTTCTTGAATCCTTCATTTCTGACGCTGCTAACAGGAAGCAGGTCTTTAGTGTAAGATGAGATTTTTGTGAAGTTTTAGTTTGTAGATTCTTATTTTCTCAGATTGAGGTTATTTCCATAATTTGATTTAAATTAACAACAAAGAAATATCAAATTGTGTATCAGTTTATAGCAGGGGTGTCAAACATATGTTGAGTGTCGCTGTCGCTCGTCTCAGCTGTGTTTACATTCCTCTCCAAGCGTCTTTAAGCCCCGCCTACCTCTCACCCTGCGATATGATTGGCTGTTCAATGCAGTCTACTTCTTCTGTCAGAAGGAAACATGGTGAAGCAGCGTTTAGTCATCATGCACCACATATCTGGAACACACTCCCTGAAAGCTGCAGGTCTGCTCCAACTCTCACCTCTTTTAAATCAAAGACTAAGACTTTTTTATTTGCCACTGCCTTCCTATCTTAGATCATTTTAACTCACTTTAAACGCAAATTTTCAATTTACTTTTAATATATTTCTAATGTTCCTATTCTTTTCTGTTTCATTATATGTGTCATTTTAATTGTGTTCTTTTATGCCTGTCTAAATGTCTCCAATGCTTTTAATGTTTTAAAGGTGACATATCACGCTTTTTTCATCAATATATATTGGTCTAAGAGGTCCCCAAAACATGTCTTTAAAGTTTATGCTCAAAAAAACACTTTGAAATCAGATTTTGGTCTGCCTGAAGAACTCTCTTCTTCAGTCCTCCTCAGAACACTCTGTTTTCTCTCTGACCACGCCCCCTCAGGAAGTGGATGTGCCTCGGCTGTCCAGCACGTTGATCTAATGTTTACATGTTGGCTGAATATACACGGCTGCTCAGAGATCACGTTACTTCAACCCTCTGAATCTGATCCAGAATCTGATCCTGACGGAGAGGCGCCTGCAGCAGGACCTTTCTGAAGGATTGGTCACAGATTTAGTGTTTCTTGTTGTTTTATTTATCAGTATGTAGACGTGTGTCTTGGTACACAGCTACAGCTACGACATGTAGCTATGTAGCTATGCTAATTAGCGCTAGCACTTATCCATGCCAAATAAAAATCATCCACTAGATCTTCAAATCTGCAGACGTGGGGAGTCAAACCGACCTTTGTGTTTATTAAGACAGCCTACAACTAGCATGTCTCCCTCCTAAGCTCCTTGTTAGCACACATTTGTGCAGGGAATGAAAAACGGAGGAGGGGTTGAGTTGTATTTTATACAGTCTATGGGCTGAACAAGCTCCGAGCTCTGACTCCGTGACAGACCGGATATTGTTGTTACGTAACAAAAACACTGAAGTCTGAAACGGCTCGTTTCACACACATTTACAGAAAGGTGGAGAAATCAGAACAGGGGCAGAATGGATTCTTTTCATTCTCGGGGGGTTTGTAGACAGGGACACATATTTCAGGTAGAGAACCATTAAAAAGTCAATTTTGCATGATATGTCACCTTTAATGTAAAGCACATTGAGTTGCCCTTGTGTATGAAATGCACTATACAAATAAAGCTGCCTTGCCTTCTGTGTAATGTTGGGTGCAACTAGCATGTACGGCTCATTAGCGCCTCCCTTTTCCAGTGGTTGGGGGTGTCATTTTTTATCTAACATTTGTCATATTTATATTGAGAAAAACTATATTGCAAGAATTATCGTTATCAAATTATCACCCAGCCCTACGTCTAGGTCCAGGTTTGGGGACCGTAGAGTTTTCTTTTTGAACCTGTACTCCTCTGAACTCTAAAAGTCTACATATGCACACTGACATAGAAGCTCTCCTTATCATACTGCATGCACAGATTCTCTGCTCGCAGGTATTACGAGCGCTGTAGGTGTTCAATATTCATGCGACTCTTTCCTTCAAAAACACGAGATGGTAACAGCCCTCTGAAAATGAAAAGAAATCGTTCCTCCATTTCTCCATCTTTGTAATAACGTCTGGGTTATTTGCTGGAGTAGAAATGACATCCTCAGAAACACAGTGCGTCTTCAGTCTCTCCCTCTTCTCCCATTTTCTCTCTAACAGCATCAGGGGAAATTACTTTCAGCCGCTGTTTTTACAGAATGAACTCGGAGAAGAAGATCTCTCTCCTGCTGACAATTTATTACTTCCACAAGTTGGGATGTTGATGTTTGACGCGTGTGTGTTAAAGAGAGGAGACGGAGGGGGGGTGCTACCTGGGCGGGGATGTAAAACATTAAATTGAACCGCAGACGATTTCAGAGATTGATTTTAGATTACTTTTTTTTTTCTGTGTGTGCTGAATTTGAAAGCAGGTGTTCATCTATTCATTCAACTTTTTATAAGGGCCCGAGCACCGCTGGTGGCGAAGGCCGTATTGTTTTTCTAAGGATCGATTTTTAATCTTTGTCGCGCGACTTCAAATGCATTTTTGGACCCCTGAACGTGAATGAGAGCGCGGATATTTTTGCACACTCATCAGGCCTGGTGAAAAATGTACTAATTTATGGGTCTCGCAAAAAAAAATCCAAAAATGTGCTCGCTAGCGCCCCCTAAAATTTTAAAAAACGCCTCCGTATTGGGGTTATTTTGAGCTACATGCTTGAAAAATGTTACGCATATTCATGGCATCAGGACGCACAAAAAAGCCTCTCACACCCATATCAGAAACTCAACAGGAAGAGCGCCACCTAGCTTTGAACATGAAAAATGGCGTCCAAATAAGGGTGCATACTTTCGTTATCTTCTCCAAAGCCACTCCTCAGATTCAGTCCAAACCAAAAGCAACCTATAGGAGACACATTGACAAATAAAAACTGTTCAAAGAATTCTGTTCAGACTAAAATTGTGGGCGTGGCAGGCGTTGAGGCGGGGCATGAGACGCACATACAGCTTTGAATGTGAAGAATGACGCCCAAATAAAGGTGCATACTTTTGAGAGCTCCTCCTAGAGTTTTCTCCGATTCAGTTCAAACAAGGCACATTCTATAGCAGACATATTGACGATTAAACTATTGTTAAAGGAATTCTGTTCAGACAAAAATTGTGGGCGTGGCAGACTGTCAAGTTCGGAGGTTTTCTTGGCAATCTGCCAAAAACTTAAAACTTTTGCGCCACCTAAGGCAGTAAATACTCTCAGATCTTGCTTTTGCATCATGTGGTGGCAAATATCAGACGGGGGTTTACATGTTGCGGCGGCTCGCGTAGGCGGCGGCTCGCGTAGGCGGCGGCTCGCGTAGGCGGCGGCTCGCGTAGGCGGCGGCTCGCGTAGGCGGCGGCTCGCGTAGGCGGCGGCTCGCGTAGGCGGCGGCTCGCGTAGGCGGCGGCTCGCGTAGGCGGCGGCCTGTGTGAAGCACTTCTTTAACAAGTTTTCCAAAAGTGGCAAAGCTTTATTTATTACTTCTTACAAAGGACTAAAACAGCTTCAAAACACACCTTGCTGAATCATGCATGAGGTTAATGAACACACAAAGATCAGTGCTGATGGAGTAGTTTGATTTCAAAGATTAAAAAATGCTTCAAAATGAACAAAACCAGAAAACAACAACAACAAGAAAACAGATGCATGCTTGATTAACACATAAAATCCAACATAGGAGCTAGTTTACTTTTATTCTCTGTGAAATCACATCAGGGGACTTAGGCGACTCGTCTTTGAAAGCCTGCAGCTGGGTTTGCAATTTCATAATAGTGTTTGTCTGAGAGGACTAACTAGAAAAACTCTACATGCATCGCTCTGAATAATGAAAAATCAACTCATAGCTGTGTTTAAGCATCAGACATGCATCATTGACAACAAGCCTGTGTGAACACACAGAAGAAGCTGTGCATCAGATTTAATTTATGCGCCTCAGAAATGTATTTCCAGATGTGTTTGAGTTGATCCTCAGGAGTTTCGGCTCCATGTTTTCTAAACCCAGACTGCAGCAGCTTGGAGCGTTGCGTTGATTTATAGGTGATGAAATAAACGTTGAAGCTAAGGTGTGAATATTCCTTAATTGACATTCTACCTCCCACAAAGAGCATCCTCACCCACAGCCCCCCGTCCTGTAGTGTTCCTGACGTTGAATCCTCTGACAGCTCCAGGGCCCGTATTCCCGTCCAGCCATTACCCAAACGGGACCATTAGTCTTAACGTACCGTTATGGAACGGCCCATTTGGCTGTAGCGTTAGCCGCATGCACGACTGCAAATAATTGGCCAATTAACTAATTGCGCCATGAAAGCGAGGCTGGTGCAAAACGTCATACGTCCAGGAAACCTCCTGGAAAACCCTGATCCAACAAATTCAAATTGTGCATGCCTACTACACATAAACAACAATAAACATGGCGAGCGGTACCGGTGAGACTGAGAGAAGATCAAGAAGAAATGGACATTTGATTAGAAGAATATAGAATGAACAAACAGCTGTTATCAGCAAGTCAATCCTCAAAGAGAACAAACAAGGAGAAAGGGAAAGTTTGGATGAAGATCTTGAACTGGGTAAATAATAATAATAATAATACATTTTATTTATATAGCGCACAATAAAAGAAACAAAATAGAAACACAGTGGATATAAAAACATTAACAATTAAAAGCAGTTCTGAAGAGGGGAGTTTTGAGCTGGGATTTGAATGTTTGTAGGTCAGGGGAGGGAGTTCCAGAGGGCGGGGGCAGCAATGGAGTAAGCCCTGTCGCCCCAGGTTCGGTGCTTGGTCCTACAGGGTGGGGAGAGGAGGTTTTCATCAGAGGAGCGGAGAGCACGGGGGGGGGGGGGGGGGGGGGTGAGAATGAAGCAGGTCAGTGAGATAGGAGGGGGCCAGGTGATGGAGGACTTTGAAGTGAATGTGTTGGGGGACAGGAAGCCAGTGGAGGTTTTGGAGGACAGGGGTGATGTGATCACAGGAACGGGAGTGAGTGAGTAGACGGGCAGCTGAGTTCTGGATGTACTGGAGTTTATTGAGGACTTTGGATGATGAACCATATAAGATGCTGTTACAGTAGTCAATTCTGGAGGTGATGAAAGCATGGATCAGGGTTTCAGTCGGGCGATGTTTTTCAGGTGAAAGAAGGCGGTTTTGGTGATGTTAGTGACATGATTTGCAAAGGTGAGGTTGGTGTCAAAAATTATACCGAGGTTTCTAACATGGGTTGATGGAGTCAGAGTGGTGTTATCAAATGTGAGGGAGAAGTTTTGGATGGTTGTGGTGAGGGATTTGGGGCCGATGATGATGATATCTGACTTGTCGCAGTTTAGTTGAAGAAAGCTTTTTTGCATCCAGGTTTTAATTTCAGTAAGACAGTCAGTGAGTGGAGTGAGGGTTACGGAGGCGATGGATTTGGTGGAGATGTAAATTTGGAAGTCGTCGGCATAACTGTGAAAACGGAAACCATGTTTGCGTATGATGTGACCAAGGGGGAGCATGTAGAGAATGAACAGCAGAGGACCAAGCATCGAACCCTGGGGTGCTTGTGCACGATGTCCTCCATCCTTTAAACATCCTAACAGGTGCAGTAATCCTGCAATGGTGGGGTTTACCTCCATTACATGTAATGCTTTGTTGGGGTGTTAACCTGGCTCATGCAGACCGCTAATCCATCTATTTTCCACAATTTTTTTCAACGCTAATAGCTGGATGTGCATACAGGCCCAGGTTAACAGGTCATGATCCAAGGGGACAGTTTCTAAATGTCATGGGTCCTTTTGTTTGTGAGCTGTATGCTGCTTTAACACCAAAGACTAAAGCATTGAGGATCTGTTTGTGAAAGAAGAACGATGCAGGGTGGGGCGTGTGTCGCCCGGTGATAACAATGTAAGAGATTTAGAAGCCTGAGTGTGTTCAACTCATAAAGCCAGACGTATAAGCTGCATTTTTAATACCCCTTTAGTCATCTGCAAAGTGAGCTGTGGCTTTTTCTCCAGTGGGACCAATATACAACCTTTATTTTAACTCAGAAATCATTGAGGGTTTGCTCCTCTTTTACAATGATGTCAAACAGGAAAATAAAACAATTTAAATAGGTCATAAAATACAATGTAAACAAACAAGATATACTCCAGTGTAGAATGCAGAGAGAGGTACTTTGTTTTACCACATTTCACCCAGACGGCACTCTGAGTGGTAAGTGACACCTTCAAGGCATGCTGGGTACTTAGAGAGGAACACCAGTGTAGGTGCATCCTCTTATAACAGCATGTCTCACTCTGTAGCTCAAAATCATGCTTTTAAAGAAACAGTGGTATACTTTTGAATGAATAAACCTTGTGGAGTGCTCTTAAATGTAAGACAGCAAGTGATCAGTGGAGGTGAATGGTGCAAGTCTCTGCAGGTTGGTCACATGCATCAGGTCCATAACATGTCACAACCATCAACACTACCACTACCAAGCTCAACTAGCTTACCAGTGAAGCAACAGACTTCTGGTCTTAAAATATGAAGCCAATGCTGAAGTGCTAAAAACTGCAGTTCATGGAGCGTCCACTAGAGGCTGGCTGCAGAAACACAGGAAACCACATACACACCCATTCAAAAATGACTATCTTTACAGCCGGCGATCGGCTTCAAAACGGGGCTTCAGGAACAGATGGGTGACGTCACAGATATTACATCCATAGGCTAACGACTGCAAGGAAGTACTGAACGACTGTGAGGTGATAGGAGAACGACTGCCAGGAACTAGACTAACGACCCTACTTAGGACCCTTTTGTGACTCCTGGACACACCCACGACTGCTAGTGGCTTATATCTTCGAGCTCTTCCCCAGTCTGGTCAGAACTGAAGAAGCCTTTCAGAGGAGAGGTGAAACGTCTTCAAGAATTTGAACCAGCACAGTTGTCTTACGGATCAAGCTTTGAATTACCATGACCTGGATGACTGAGAACCTTCGCAGACATACATCCATTTATTATACAGTCTAGTAGCTTGCATGATGACGAAGAGAGATGCAACTAGAAAGAGCAACACAGCTGAACATAAACTGCACATTGCCGAATGCAATTATAGTCTTTGTGAAGGAAGACTGTTTTGACTCCCCCTCTGGGACTCCCCAAACACAGATTGCATTTTATATATGGATGCAGCTCATGTACCAGTAAACTTTGAGTAAGCCTTAAAATAATGATGGAGTTATAAAAAAGATATGTTTAGTTCAGGTTATCATTCAGGTTGCTCGTTATTAAAGCTGGGGTTGGTAATCAGATTTAGATACACTTTTTGTCATACTGGTTAAAATGATCTTTATGTCCTGATGGTAATCATTACATGATGTGTTCCTAAAAAAGAGTGAAGAAAAGCTGCTATCTACAGCCGGAGTAAACCTGGGAAAACACCAACCAATCACCGTTTTTTGGGTCCCCAAATTTTAAACCAATCAAATCCCGTCCAGCCGTTCTGCCCGCCTCCTGCGCGTACATTTCCCCGGCGTTCACTCCTCCGAGTCCCCGTCTCCTGCCTCTGCTTCCCCTGACTCTATTTACTGCCCCTCTCGCTCGTCCTCAGGCCTGTCCCCTCTGACCCGATGAGGTGCTTTGCTCAGGACTGTAGTCCAGATCAGAGTCTAAAAAGCTCTCACCAACAAGCAGAATAATTAATGACGTTCAGTAAGTCCTACAGAAAATATATATTTATTGTAGCGTCCGTCTGGATGCTGTAGTGATGACGAGCCGATTCGTGAACACGTTGATCTTTAATAACCGGTCACTGTCGGCCGTGATCACGCCAACCAACAAAGCAACAATCAATGTTTGAATGAATGAAGAACTTCTCCTCTTGTCTCTCCTCTCTCCCACTCACACTCTCTACACCTCTCCTGATGCCTTCATTGACCGTCAACACTGTAGGAATTAAGAATATCTACACTGAACAGGTTTAACAAACAGTAGAGCTGTTACAGTATTATATATGTGTTATAACTTTTCTCCTGATATCGTGTCACCGGTACAAGTGTATAATGCTAGCATGACAGTTGTGAGTGCTAACAGCAGCCATGTTTGTTTGTGTTTTTAACTTTCACTATGAGAATGTTTTGGTGAGGACCGGTTTTGAATCAGTCACCATCATATGGTCCAGAATCAGCGGCGCTCATGCATGTGAGCGGGGGGGGGGCGTTGTTTTGGAGGAGCTCCGAGGGAGGAGGGGAGGGGTTAGACGGAGTCATGAGGAAATGCTACATTCAAATTCATGCTGGTTTTCCAAGACTACCAACCCTAGCTTTAAGAGAGTAGAGGTCTGATTTGGGACCAGTTCACATTAAACATCCTTTCTTATGTCATGATTTAAACTTAATAATAATAATAATAATAATTAATTGTATTTATAGGGGCCTTTCTGGACAACCAAGGTCACCTTACAACATAGCAATAATAAAAGCAACACTCAACAGTAAATAAATACATGCATTAGAATAAAGATACAATACTAGAAAAATGAAAGAGGGAGGGGAAGTTATTGCAGTCCCAAGGGATAGATTAAAGTGAGTAGTCTTGGTGGAAAAGGTGAGTTTTTAGGCGGGATTTGAAGGTGCTTGGAGAGGTGGAATTCTGGAATTCTGGGGGGGCCGAGCGGCTGAAGGCTCTTGACTCCATGGTGGTCAAGCGAGCATGTGGGAGGTTGAGTTGGATGGAAGAGGAGGACCTGAGACTTCATTAGGGGTGAGTATTTTTGTATGGAGGAGGCCAATGAGGTCCTGAGGAGCTCGGTTGTTGATGGCCTTGTAGGTGAGGAACAGGATCTTGAAAATGATGACTTAAGTAAACATAAACCCAACTATGTATACTACAGGACAGCTCTGACTACAGACTTCCCCAGGGGATTGGTTGTTTTTGTCGTCCTCTTCAGTTGCAGCCCAACCAGAAGTTTGTATCCTTTCATTCAGGATTAAGGATTTAGGATCAAAGATAGCGTGTTTGCAGCCGAGAGGATAAGGCTTTTAATTGATCTTGATGATGCCAAACATGACTTGATTACACACAGAAAGAAAAAGGGACCCAGGCATGTTGTGTTACCCATAGTGCTTTGCATGTTTGCCTGCAGTCCTTCAGGATCAGTCAGCAACAGTTGTTTTAACATGAATCTGATAAAAAAGCCAAAGCGATGATGAAGAGTTTTCAAAACAATGATTGAACGGCGGGATAATCCCTGCAGCCTGGTCCTGGTTCCGTCAGCAGCTCATGTGTTTGATGTGTTGTGTTGGGGCTCACTTAATTGCCCTCTCTCTGGAGCTTGTGTGTTTGTAGTGTCCACTCGTGTGCTCATCAGCGCCACTCAGGTCTGCCCCTCTCTGGATGGAATTCTGATTGGCTTAATAGAGTGGGCTTTTGATTTGGAGTAAAAAGCATTACTGTGAAGTGTGTGTGTGTGTGTGTGTGTGTGTGTGTGTGTGTGCACCATTCTGCCTCTCCATTAGTGTGACCTGTGGGACTGCAGTGAGTGGGATGAATGAGGGAGAGCTGCACTGACAAAATAACTTTACCTTGTTCACCATAAAAAGTAGAATTCATACAAAAATACTCATTTTTAAGTCGTATAAATGGAAATATAAGTTATGACTAGTCTAAAGAAATCATTCAGGAAACAATCAGAATTGAGCGCCTGCAAGTTGCCAGATTAAATCAGTTTACAGAGCATGACTACAGTTAGCAGAGCTAGCACCACCAGCCTTCAGTCCTTCTTTCAGGTTAGCGTCCTCATGCCTGTTCTGGTTCCTCATTGCTCTGGTGGAGTGGTTATATGTCAGATTAACCACTCAGCCTACATACAACTTCATCTCTATTTACTAGATCAGCATACTGACAAACCACGCCGTGCTACCTGTTATCTGTGCTTGTTTACATCCTGGTAGTAGATGCATCCCAGCACTGGCACTCTAGAGCCCTTTGAGGCACATATGCAAGACTTCTAAGTTTGCTGGATGCTGCAGCACGGTACATCAATGAGCACAAGGCTGATCGAGTGAGACAGGAAGTACAACACCAAAACAACTTTAAAACATCCGGTTAATTTTCAGAATAAAACACTCTGTGTTAACTACAACAACAAACCGTCACGATGAGCGGGAGTCTCCAGGCCTGGAGTCAACAGGTCAGAGGTTTTTTAACTGACCATTAGTGACAACGTGGATGAGAGGAAGCTCATCATGGAGGCAGGAAAACCACTGATTCTGTAGTTAATGAGGGAAATCCTCGGTCTCACAACTCCAACTTTCCAGCTGTGCTGCTGGAGGTGTTGTGCTCTGAAAACAACCAGTGGATGGTGATGCACGAGAGAGCATGGAGGCAAACTGCAACAGAGCAGAAACGGACTTAACATGCAATCATTGGAATTCTGTAACCAGAGCTACTGGTTAGCTGAGGGTGGCTGCACTATGGTTTGGACACAACATATGATCTGGTGCTGACTAGAGAGGGTGATATCACGCTTTTTTCATCAACATATATTGGTCTAAGAGGTCCCCAAAACATGTCTTTAAAGTTTATGCTCAAAAAAACACTTTGAAATCAGATTTTGGTCTGCCTGAAAAACCCTCTTCTTCAGTCCTCCTCAGAACAGTCTGTTTTCTCTCTGACCACGCCCCCTCAGGAAGTGGACGTGCCTCGGCTGTCCAGCACGTTGATCTGATGTTTACATGTTGGCTGAATATACACGGCTGCTCAGAGATCACATTACTTCAACCCTCTGAATCTGATCCAGAATCTGATCCTGACGGAGAGGCGCCTGCAGCAGGACCTTTCTGAAGGATTGGTCACAGATTTAGTTTTTCTTGTTGTTTTATTTGTCAGTATGTCGACGTGTGTCTTGGTACACAGCTACGGCTACAGCTATGAACATGTAGCTATGTGGCTATGCTAACTAGCGCTAGCACTTATCCATGATAAATAAAAATCATCCACTAGATCAGGGGTGTCCAAAGTGCGGCCCGGGGGCCAATCGCGGCCCTAGATCCATTTATTTATGGCCCCAAGCTTCCATCTTAAATTGTGTTATTTATAGCACAGAAATTAATCACATTCTGAATCATCTGTACATTTGCAGTTTCTTTCAAGCACACACACAAAACTAAAGTCAATCCAGAAACGTCTCAAAAAGCTTCATATGGACTACTTGTCTAAAGCCAAAGCTCTGGGAATTCTGCAAGATGACAATAAAGAAACACAAGAACTCTTAAAGCTGACAGGCTTTTTCAAATTAATGTTTTTATCATGATGTGAAAATGTTCTTCATGAACACTTAGAGTTCAGAAGACACAAAAGAGAACACAAGACAAAATCAAAATTATGAAATTGTGCAGAAAAGGCAAAATTTGATGCATAGAAATAGTTCAGAATGCAGGAAAATGATTATTTAGTTCTTAAAATGTTGTCTGCTGGTCAGAAAAGTCTAAAAAAACAACATGAAAAAGAAGTGTGATGAAATCCAGATCATGATCCTGCCATAGAAAAATAATGAGACAATATTTCCCCACATTGCCCGACCATTTTCCTCCAGAAGAAGATAAAGTTTACGTGGCTTGAAGAGAACTGAGGACTACCTAGTTACTGATTTATTGAGAAAATGTTTAAAATAATTGTTATTTAATAGAAATTTCATCTATAACTTGTCTGATTCCTAAGTCACAGTAGGAGCTACAGGCCCTGAGGTATTCTGACAACATCAAATGTGGCCCTCTTTGAAAAAAGTTTGGACACCCCTGCACTAGATCTTCAAATCTGCAGACGTGGGGAGTAAAACCGACCTTTGTGTTTATTAAGACAGCCTACAACTACACAGACCGGATATTGTTGTTACGTAACAAAAACACTGAAGCTCAGCTCCAATCTGCAACGATGAAATGTTCAAACCAAGCCAGAAACCTTGGTGTAGTCATAGACTCAGACCTTAATTTCAGCAGCCACATTAAGACAATTACAAAGTCAGCCTACTATCACCTTAAGAATATATCAAGGATTAAAGGACTCATGTCTCAGCAGGATGCAGAAAAACTCGTCCATGCATTTATCTTTAGCAGACTAGACTACTGTAACGGGGTCTTTACAGGACTCCCTAAAAAGTCCATCAGACAGCTGCAGCTCATACAGAATGCTGCTGCTCGAGTCCTAACAAGGACCAACAAAGTAGACCACATTACTCCAGTTCTTAGATCTCTACACTGGCTTCCTGTCTGTCAGAGAATAGACTTTAAAATACTGCTGATGGTTTATAAAGCACTGAATGGTTTAGGCCCAAAATACATTGCTGATCTGCTACTACTTTATGAACCACCTCGACCTCTGAGGTCATCAGGTACTGGTCTGCTTTCAGTTCCTAGAGTCAGAACGAAACATGGTGAAGCAGCGTTTAGTCATTATGCACCATATATCTGGAACACACTCCCTGAAAGCTGCAGGTCTGCTCCAACTCTCACCTCTTTTAAATCAAAGACTAAGACCTTTTTATTTGCCACTGCCTTCCTATCTTAGATTATTTTAACTCACTTTAAATTAAAATTTTAATGTAATTTTTAATATATTTCTAATTTTCCTTTTCTTTTCTGTTTTATTATATTTGTCATTTTAATTGTGTTCTTTTATGCCTGTCTGAATGTCTCCAATGCTTTTAATGTTTTAATGTAAAGCACATTGAGTTGCCCTCGTGTATGAAATGCACTATACAAATAAAGCTGCCTTGCCTTGCCTTGCCTTGCCTTGAAGTCTGAAACGGCTGGTTTCAGCACACATTTACAGAAAGGTGGAGAAATCAGAACAGGGGCAGAATGGATTCTTTTCATTCTCGGGGGGTTTGTAGACAGGGACACATATTTCAGGTAGAGAACCATTAAAAAGTCCATTTTGCATGATATGTCACCTTTAAATCATTTAGCAGACCAAATGTGTGCATCCCTGTCAAAGACATTTCTAACTGGTATACCTGGCGCACATAGCAGTGAAATGAGGCTCAGAAATCTACATCCTCTCCTTCACTGAGACACTGGAGTGATTAAATGTGTTGACAAGACATGAGCTGTTGGAAAGAGCAAAGTAACTTAATTAAGAAACATAAGGAGAAGATATATTAGCAATCAGTTCACATACACAAACAAACAAACAGAGTAAATCAGCTTGTTTGTTCAGAATGTTTTGCTTTTGTTTGGAGAACAGACGGACAGCAATGTCACCATGAAGCTAAAGTCAAATTTGTATAAACTACCAAACTGTGTTGATTTTAATCTTTCAGTTGATGAAAGGAAATCTCATTACGTCCTCTGATAGAGTGGAGCAGTGTTTGAGATGTTCACTGAGCTGAGGAGAGATGACATTAGGAAGCTGTTTTGTTTTTCTGTCTTGTCTTGAATTTGAGATTTTGTGTCTTGTTGTTGTTGAGATTTTTTCTACTGTCAAATAAAAGTTATAGAATATGAAAAAAGGAAGACGGCTCATTGGATTGATGTTGGGGGTTTGTTGGATGTCTGCATCTTTGGAAACCAGCTCATTCAGATTGCTGCAGTAGTTTTATCCATGCATTATGAACCTGAACAAAAGTAATGATTTTAGGTATAAAGTCCAGACTGCAATGAGTCCTGACCCTCAGATGTCTGAACCCCACTGATCTGGTGCAGAGTAACCACTCAGGGGTGTTCAGTTTAAAAGTGAAGTTTGTTTCGCTCTTTGAAGAAACGTTGACAACCAGAGGGCTCCTCTCGTCAGCGTTTATCTGCCTGAAAGAGCTGACCTGGATGTACAGATGTTGGCTGCAGCTCGCCTGTAGAGATGTTCACACAGCTGAGTGTGAAATGTTTCAGTGTGACAGCTCAGACTCTCAAACTAACCAGGAACTCTTCTCCTCCAGTTTCTCTCTCTGTCACTCATTATCATGGGGTCGTATCGCTCTAATGCTTCACTTCACTACAGACACACAAGGGTTAATATGATGGTCATACTTTTTATGGTGTGATTTGATTGGCACACAAAGCAATTAAATTCCCATGATTTAAATTAGATGTAGAAGTTTTCCACATGCAGCTCTCATTTTTGTCTATTCCTGCAAAACTGCAAAAAGATGCCGACTTCTCATCCTAAGGAGCTTTATGAATTCTGCATCAAATTAAACCCAGTGTTTGTCTTACCTCCTGACTATAAACCCTGGAAGTTACCATTCAATAGACTCAGGACATAGAAGACTCAGGAGACTCTGATGGCTCACGTTGAAATAGTTTACGTACTTGATCGAGGAGAAATGACACAACAGGCAGGAGAGTGCATGCCAAGTCAGTTCTGCCAGACCGTCCCTCTGGGGTGGTGTTTATCCCCAAAGATGATGCTTAAGTTAGATACCCATACCTGGTCAATGATTAGCACAACAATCCATAGAAGGACGGTGATCTAGCCTGGAGACCCTACGTCTGTCAAAACATACAGGTATGTATCCCTAAACAGAAGGAAGGTAACTCTGGTAACTCTGCTCCTGAGTAGCATGCAACCCTGAACCTGCAACCTAGCAGGCCTCAGTATACTCCAATACAAGGAGACACTTACTCTGGAAAGATAGAAGTGTGAAACATGCTTACATCTATGAGGATACCAAAATTCCCTGAATGATGCTTCACTCACACAAGTTTAAAATCTGTTCATACAATTTATTTATTTATTAATTCTTCTATTCATTCATTCATTAATTAATTTATTTATTTATTTATTTATTTATTTATTTATTTATTTATTTATTCATTCATTCATTTATTTATTTATTTATTCATTCATTTATTCATTAATTTATTCATTCATTCATTCATTTATTTATTTATTTATTTATTTATTTATTTATTTAGTTATTCATTCATTCATTCATTCATTCATTCATTTATTCATTTATTTATTTATTTATTTATTCATTCATTCATTCATTCATTCATTCATTCATTTATTTATTTATTTATTCATTAATTTATTCATTCATTCATTCATTCATTCATTTATTGATTGATTACCAACTAAAAACATATGTGCTATTTTTATTCACATTATGAATTATTCTAAATAATAGGAATTTGTTGTTGTGCTCGAATCGCCTGTGGGACTTTTAAACACCACTCAGTGTGTGCAACAAGTCCTGCTTTGACATTTTTTTTCTTTTTCTTTCTTTCAATTTATCATTTTAAAGTCACTATTTTTATTTTTAACAATCCAATATTTTATTATTTCTATATCTTCAATTTTTATTATTTAACTACAAACATTTATTCATATTTTTAGCGCTTTTATTCAGAAATTAGGATTTAATTCATATGAAAGGTGCTCTCTAAATAAAGCTTCATTGATTGATTTTTGGATGCATGTCAATATGTGCAGAGCTCATTTTGGTGGGGACTTAAATGCAGCAAGGTGCATTAACTATAGAAGCATTTAGCTTTAAAGTTGCAGAGTGCAACCAAATTACAAACACCTTTGTAAAACTTGCAAATATTCAACAGGCTCTCTCTTGAGTGAGTGTTTGGTTTGTCTACTCTAGGCTACCGTAGGATGTTGCACAATGGCCAGCTCTGCAGACTGAACCTTCTGGAGATATAAAGGACCTACTCAAATGTTACATAAACACTTTAATTATTCGTATTCAGGTGATTATACATGAATGAAAACATACTTCAGAATTTAATTTATACTTCCAACAATAACTCTCCTGAGAGATCCCGTCTCCTCCTCACTGTCAGTGAAGTAATCTTCACAATGCATGCCTGCACATTGAATATATATTGTTTTACATCCGCTCGCGTACATAAGCTCCTCTCCTGCACACTTGAATCCTCTCAGGGCTCCGCAGAGATAAGTGCACATTGTTGGATTACTTTACAAGACGTTTAAGAGACCCGGGAAGAAAAGAGTTGATGATGTCACCAGAGGAGGGCTGAGATAATAACACGGCGTCGGTACCATCGCAGCGTCAGGTGGCGGTGAATTGGATTGTGTGATTGTCATTTGAAAGCTTCCTTCAAGAGCTTTCTCCCCTTATGGGGATAAGAAAGGGCTTATGGTGCAGCGGTGCACTGATAAACAGGTCTTTATGAATCTGTGTATTGAAGCACAGAGGGAGGAGGTGGATGTGATTCAAAGAGAGGAGAGAGAGAAAGAGAAGGATGTATTGTAGACGTGTTCATCCAGGATAATTACATGATTAACGTGCTCCTCTCTGGAGATACATATGGCTAATTTAGGAAACACTTTACCCCTCCATCTGCCATTAAATATATGAACAGAAGCATCTGACTTTTTTTTCTTTTTCAATAAAAAAGAACACATTAAATCAGCATAGTTCCCACATTTTAAAGGTGACATATCACGCTTTTTTCATCAACATATATTGGTCTAAGAGGTCCCCAAAACATGTCTTTAAAGTTTATGCTCAAAAAAACACTTTGAAATCAGATTTTGGTCTGCCTGTAAACCCCTCTTCTTCAGTCCTCCTCAGAACAGGCTGTTTTCTCTCTGACCACGCCCCCTCAGGAAGTGGATGTGCCTCGGCTGTCCAGCACGTTGATCTAATGTTTACATGTTGGCTGAATATACACGGCTGCTCACAGACCCACGTTACTTCAACCCTCTGAATCTGATCCAGAATCTGATCCTGAGGGAGAGGCGCCTGCAGCAGGACCTTTCTGAACCATTGGTCACAGATTTAGTGTTTCTTGTTGTTTTATTTATCAGTATGTGGACGTGTGTCTTGGTACACAGCTACGAACATGTAGCTATGTAGCTATGCTAACTAGCGCTAGCACTTATCCATGATAAATAAAAATCACATCCACTAGATCTTCAAATCTGCAGACATGGGGAGTGAAACCGACCTTTGTGTTTATTAAGACAGCCTACAACTAGCATGCCTCCCTCCTAAGTTCCTTGTTAGCACACATTTGTGCAGGTAATGAAAAATGGAGGAGGGGCTGAGTTGTATTTTATACAGTCTATGGGCTGAACAAGCTCCGAACTCCGAGCTCTGCAGTACATTTACACGAATCATGTGCCCAACAAGTTATTCTGAGAGCTCAGGGTTTGCAGCCAATAAAACAGAAGCTGAATTCTCCCCCATGACCGACATCACTTCAGAGCCCTATCTTTCTACATTACATTTGAGTAACGGCAAGCTAATAAGCTAGCCTTGATTACCAATAGCAATGTTCAATGGACTGTCTGTGTCAGCGCAGAACCCGGGAGTGATTAAACACAAGACTATCTTATAAGGAATGGAAATAACCTGTTTTAAAAGAGCAGCCAATGCGGAAGTGCCTTAAACTTGCATTCTTTGTAATGACCAGCAGGGGGCGACTCCACTGATTGCAAATGAGTTGTAGATTGTATAGAACTGAGGAGGAATGAGGAAACAAGCTACTTCTAAGGTGATTTATCCCCTCTGTAAACTAAAGGGTTTATAATCTCAATCTGTGGTTTCATGTCTACTTTAATAAAGAATGATGTTTATTTTCTAAATGATGCTCCCGGATATTGTTGTTACGTAACAAAAACACGGAAGTCTCAAACGGCTGGTTTCACACACATTTACAGAAAGGTGGAGAAATCAGAACAGGGGCAGAATGGATTCTTTTTTATTCTCGGGGGGGTTTGTAGACAGGGACACATATTTCAGGTACAGAACCATTAAAAAGTCCATTTTGCATGATATGTCACCTTTAACTGTTTACAATCTAGCTTATAGCACGTGTGGAGGACTGAAAGTATGTGTAAGTTTTGGCGCCCCCTGTGGACAAACTAGGAGCTCCTCTGTTTACTGGTTTTGTCCTATCCTTCATTATATAAACTTTGGTGTTTGTCTGACCTGCTGGATCAGAAATGCAGGCGGAATGCAACGAGCGGATCCAGTGGAAGTTAACACATTGACCAGAATAGAAACCTATCAGATCCGGTGCCGTGACGGATCAAAGACAGACCGGACACAGATCTGGTGGAGTTTAAAGCTGTGAGTTAGGCTTAGCATGACTGGAAACAGGAAAAAGCAGCAAACCATGGATGTATGATTGACCGGTGGGACCACAGACGGCTCTCCCTACCACCTGACACCAAGCACCGAACCTGGGGGGACAGAGTTCTCTCTGTCGCCGCCCCCACCCTCTGGAACTTCTTACCATTACACATTAGAAACTGCCCCAACCTGTCCACCTTCAAAACACTCACCAAAACCAGAACTGCTTTTTAAATGGATTTCCTTCATGTTTTTATTATTCTGTTGTTTTATTTGATGTTTTATCATTTGTGCAGCATCTTTGAGTTTTTAGAAAAGCGCTTTATAAATAAAATGTATTATTATTTATTGTTATTATAAAGATAGACAAAACAACAATTCCTCCTGAGTGAAGCCAGAACGTTTAGAGCTCCCTCTGGTGGCCGGCTGCAGCACAGACCGGACTAACCTACCAATTAGAAAATAAATCACCGAGGAACATCTCTACCTATGATTGATTTTTGCAGCAATGACCTGTGCAGATCATAGACTGTATAAATAATGTCATCCATCTTTTCCTGAGCGCTGATTTGAAGCCAATTGTCTGCGGCAGCCATATTGGAAATGCAGAACTCAACCAAAAGAGTGTGAGGTAAAGAGGCGGAGTTTGAGCCTCCTAGCCATTTCTGCACATATTTAATTATATCTTTTCATGGGACAACACTGCAGAAATGACACTTTGATACAATGTAAAGTAGTCAGTGTACAGCTTGTGTAACAGTGTAAATTTACTGTCCCCTCAAAATAACTCAACACACAGCCATTAATGTCTAAACCACCGGCAACAAAAGTGAGTACACCCCTAAGTGAAAATGTCCAAATTGGGCCCAGAGTGTCAATATTTTCTGTGGTCACCATTATTTTCCATCACTGCTTTAACCCTCTTGGGCATGGAGTTCACCAGAGCTTCACAGGTTCCCACTGGAGTCCTCTTCCACTCCTAGAATACAACTCTTAGAGACCTTGCGGTCCTCCACCTTCCGTTTGAGGACGCCCCACAGATGCTCAATAGGGTTTAGGTCTGGAGACATGCTTTGGCCACTCCATCACCTTCACCCTCAGCTTCTTTAGCAAGGCAGTGGCCGTCTTGGAGGTGTGTTTTGGGTCGTTATCATGTTGGAGTACTGCCCTGTGGCCCAGTTTCTGAAGGGAGGGGATCATGCTCTGCTTCAGTGTGTCACAGTACATGTTGGCATTCATGGTTCCCTCAATGAACTGTAGCTCCCCAGTGCCGGCAGCACCCATGCAGCCCCAGACCATGACACTCCCACCACCATGCTTGACTGTAGGCAACACACACTTGTCTTTGTACTCCTCACCTGGGCGCCGCCACTCACACTTGACACCACCTGAACCAAATCAGTTTATCTTGGTCTCATCAGACCACAAGACATGGTTCCAGTAATCCATGTCCTTCGTCTGCTGTCTTTAGCAAACTGTTTGCAGACTTTCTTGTGCATCATCTTTAGAAGAAATGTGAGGGGTGTACTCACTTCTGTGAGATACTGTATGTGTTCCCGCCTGTCAGTGAAGTCAGACATGTCCTTATTTGGGCAAAAACTTGAAGAGAAGTTAGCTATGTAGACCGAAGCTGTTTTTTCAACCAGGCTGGAAACATGTTTATTTCTGCTGCAAAGATCGTCTTCTTTGAATTGGTGTGTATGTGGTTTTTGGTGTTTCTGCAGCCAGCCTCAAGAGGATTCTCAATGAATTGCAGTTCACAACACTTTTGCATGTGCTTCATATTTTAAGACCAGAGTTTGCCGCTTGGTGCAGCAAGAACAGGCACAGGCTTTGCTTGATGGTGAAGTTGCATGCCGATATATCCTGCAGCCTTTTCCCAACTATCATTCCCCTGCTCCCTCCCAGTTTCCTCCTCTACCCACTGTCCTGTCCTCTACAAACAAAGGTGTAAAAGCCCCAAAGTGCAACTTAAAGATACATAAATGAATAGAAGGAGCAGGTGTGCAGAAAGCTATCTGAGACACTGTTTATGTGAATCAGTGAAGGTACTCGACCTGGAAACAGTTGTGGTTTTGAAAAACTGTGAAGCTCTTCATTTCCAATAAGAAGTTATGAATAATTACTGTAATGTGTATCATTTTCAGCGCTATCCAGGTGTTCTTTCCAGACGAATGATCTCTATTAATTTGAGAATAACCTGGTACACTTTAACACCCACACACACTCAAACACACACACACACAAACATACACACCCGCCTGTATGAATCAAGGCAGCCTGCACACATTTGTGCCAGCGTGTGACAGCACATTCACTCCGACACAGCGCAGACCGGGGGGATTGTGAATAATTCAAAGTGATTATTAATATTTGAGAGCGAACAGCACGGCGGATGAAAGAGTCATCAGATAGAATCCTTTCATCCTCCTTCCTCCGCCCTCGGCCCCGCTGTTAATGGCGAGGAGAGGACGAGTGAGAGATGAAGAGGGAGACTGAGTCTGTCAGAGTGTCGGACGCTGAGCCGTGAGAGCTGCTGATGCACCCGTCACATGTTCGTGTTGGAGAAGGTGTGCAGGCTGCAGTGACTTTGGCCTGAGTTTTACCGCAAGGTGGAGGAGAGTGCTGCAAATGAAACATGCTAACAGTGTCAGATGTTTCACGATGGAGGAAATGCATTCAGCTTTTGTTTGGAGCATGCACACAATCTGTTTCTGTAGGTCAGCATAAAAACAAGCACTCCACTTGTTGCAAGAAATCTCCACAGGGCCTCATTATGACGATGCTTTTAAGATTTCTACTTGTGTGCATCTAAACTGCTACCAGCAATGCATGAATTAAAAATGTTGAACTCCTAGCCCTGAATTATACACCCTGCACAAGCAAATTCACAAACCATTATCTGCTACTGATGTGTTTCCTGGAAGGTTCATCACGGGGTAATCTATTAGTTGCATGTATTAAATACAAGCGTGCAAGTAAAAGTGAAAGGTGAGGAGGAAATAGAGAGAGAGAGGAAGACACAGTCGGGGTTGGAGGTTTAAAGGTGACATATCATGCAAAATTGACTTTTTAATGGTTCTCTACCTGAAATATGTGTCCCTGTCTACAAACCCCCCGAGAATGAAAAGAATCCATTCTGCCCCTGTTCTGATTTCTCCACCTTTCTGTAAATGTGTGCTGAAACGAGCCGTTTCAGACTTCAGTGTTTTTGTTACGTAACAACAATATCCGGTCTGTAACAGGAAGTCAGAGCTCGGAGCTTGTTCAGCCCATAGACTGTATAAAATAATACTGAATCCCCTCCTCTGTTTTTCATTACCTGCACACATGTGTGCTAACAAGGAGCTTAGGAGGGAGGCATGCTAGTTGTAGGCTGTCTTAATAAACACAAAGGTCAGTTTTACTCCCCACGTCTGCAGATTTGAAGATCTAGTGGATGATTTGTATTTATCATGGATAAGTGCTAGTGCTAGTTAGCATAGCCACATAGCTACATGTTCGTAGCTGTAGCTGTAGCTGTGTACCAAGACACACGTCGACATACTGACAAATAAAACAACAAGAAACACTAAATCTGTGACCAATCCTTTATAAAAGGTCCTGATGCCTTTCTGGCAGAGGTCGGTTTTACTCCCCACGTCTGCAGATTTGAAGATCTAGTGGATGATTTTTATTTGTCATGGATAAGTGCTAGCGCTAGTTAGCATAGCCACATAGCTACATGTTCGTAGCTGTGTACCAAGACACACGTCCACATACTGACAAATAAAACAACAAGAAACACTAAATCTGTGACCAATCCTTCAGAAAGGTCCTGCTACAGGCGCCTCTCCATCAGGATCAGATTCTGGATCAGATTCAGAGGGTTGAAGTAACGTGATCTCTGAGCAGCCGTGTATATTCAGCCAACATGTAAACATTAGATCAACGTGCTGGAGAGCCGAGGGCACATCCACTTCCTGAGGGGGCGTGGTCAGAGAGAAAACAGAGTGTTCTGAGGAGGGCTGAAGAAGAGGACTTTTCAGGCAGACCAAAATCTGATTTCAAAGTGTTTTTTTGAGCATAAACTTTAAAGACATGTTTTGGGGACCTCTTAGACCAATATATATTGATGAAAAAAGCGTGATATGTCCCCTTTAAAGGAAACAGAGATTTGAGACTGTGATGCAGAGAGGAATGAAGAGGATTCACATCTTTGCATCGCAGCTGCACAAAGCTTAGATTCAATTCATGTTGGGAGCATGATTAGAGAGCGCGTCTCTGTGTTTGGCTGAGTGATGTTTTGTGTCTCAGGTGGCTCCAGAGAACACAATTTGCCTGATGATAGGTTTCCTTTGTTGTCGGGCAAACAATGAACTTTCATGATAATGCAGGAAATGAGCCGAGAAAACGCAGGCATGATGGTGAAGAATCTCAGGCTGCAGCTATTTCCTATAACTACCTGCTAACCAGACATTATCCTGCTTATTTCCCCGGCTATTAACTTAAGATACAAACATGTTGGTTAAAAGCATTGATTAAAGATGATTTTAAATGATTTATATATACAGTTTTTAAAACATATCCCCAGTAATTAGACCAAAGGGATTCTTCTCATTCTGGGGCCGATTCTCTTCTTGCTCTATATGCTGCCATTGGGGGTCAATTTTCAAAAAATATAACGTTTCTTTTCATTGTTATGCCGATGATGTCCAGATCTACCTGCCTTTAACCTCAAGATCCAATGACGCTGTTAGAAATTTGCTTGACTGCCTGTACGATGTTAAGTCCTGGATGGCTGCAAACTTTGAGTGGCCAGGTAATAAGGTGGAATAACATCAATCAAGCAATCTTTATTTGTATTGCGCCAAATCACAACAAACGTTATCTCAAGACATTTTAACAAACAGAGCAGGTCTAGACCACTCTATGTCAAAATATGAACAAACACCCAACACCAAGACAGGGTAAGACTCAGTCTGACCTCACCTTAATCCACCATGAGCATTACACATCGCCATGTGGCAAGGAAAAACTTCCTTTAACAGGCAGAAACCTCCAGCAGGACCAGACTCATGTTAGACACACATCTGCAGAGACCGTGTTGGGTCTGGAAAGAGGGATAGAGGAGAATAAGAGAGAGAGGGAGCAGTGATGAACATCAGAACTATAGCTTGTACATTCCTTGCAAACAACAGGTCACTAGGACTTTCCAGCACACCACTTTAGTTCACTCTCTGGGGCGTCACATATAAAGTTTAAGAAGCTTCAACCAATGCAATTCAACAATATAAGATATGGCATTTGCTTCTGACAGCAAATCATCAGCATCTACACATTCAGGTAGCAGCAAACAGTTTTCTTTGCACCTGTTGATGCTCTTTGATTGAATCTTGCCATTTTTTGCTGCTTGGATAAAATCCATTAAAACCAGTGATGAGGATTTTGAGGTCTTGTACAAAGAAGCAGTCTTCATGAAGGATGGGTATTAATATTTTTTGCATTCAGCAAGACTGAAAAAGTCGGTGAAAGGTGCCGTGTTAACAACTGAAATGAATAACCTTCATCTGCTTGTATTGATTCTGAAAGAACACGACATGAAGTTTGTGTTCTGAGATATGGTAATGAGCTACAAGAAGCTTAGCTAGATTGGATGTGCTTTGGCGTGTAAAACCAGCCTCTGTGTTGTTATACGAGGACATTGAAGCAGACATAAGTAGTCTTAAGATAATCAGAGAGAGAGAGAGAGAGAGAGAGAGAGAGAGAGAGAGAGAGAGAGCTGGGGAATTATCTGTCAGAGGAAAACACAGAGACTGAGCAGCAGAAAGCAGTAAACCCTCAGTAATGGCTGGCTAAATATTTCATGCTTATTTTAGAGATTGTAGGATTCCTTGAGTGCAGACGGAGGGAGCGCTAACAGGAAGGAGCAGAAGAGATGAATGTTTCAGCTGCTTTTCAGGAGCGACAGTCATACTCTCGAAGAGGGAATAAACTCTAAACTTAACGCTGGGCTCACAAAGTCAGAGGAGTGTGCATACAGAGGAAAACTTTCATCTGAGGGGAATCTATTTCACATAAACACCTGATCACTATGCATGATCCTGTTTACATGGTTACCAAATAAAGTAACAAACAAGATCAGGGCTCTACACTAACTTTTCCACTGGTAGCACTGGTGCTAACAACTTTCTCTTTAACAACTCCCGACCGTTTAAAGATCGTATAGATCGGAAATACTCATCGATTATGGATGTAAGCTACAAACAGCCTCATATCTGTGATCTATGTGGACTACAACAGGACTTTAAGATGATGACTGTGTCAGGAGGTAACAGGACTTTAAGATGATCACTGTGTCAGAAGGTAACAGGACTTTAAGATGATCACTGAGTCAGAAGGTAACAGGACTTTAAGATGATCCCTGTGTCAGAAGATAACAGGACTTTAAGATGATCACTGTGTCAGAAGGTAACAGGACTTTAAGATGATCACTGTGTCAGAAGGTAACGGGACTTTAAGATGATCACTGTGTCAGAAGGTAACAGGACTTTAAGGTGATCACTGTGTCAGAAGGTAACACGACAACAAAATAGAGCCAAGTTATTGTTCTTAAACTCATCTAAACCTGCAAAAACGAAACTTTAGAGTTCTGCATCATACTCAGTGATGATTAAAGCACAAAAGTAAAGGAATACTCTCCAAATGAGCAGAAATTCAACCACAGAAAGGCTCTGTGACCTGTTGTTTGTATGTGGTTCTCTCTATACTGGACCCAGCTGATCCTGCCTGGCGCTACGCTCCAAACATGCTGCACAGCCGTAACGCAACGTGGCGCATCCTGTCTAAATTGGGGGTCACAGTCACTTAAAGCTGGGGTTGGTAATCAGATTTAGATCCACTTTTTGTCATACTGGTTAAAATGATCTTTATGTCCTGATGGTAATCAATACATGATGTGTTCTTAAAAAAGAGTGAAGAAAAGCTGCTATCTACAGCCGGAGTAAACCTGGGAAAACACCAACCAATCACCGTTTTTTGGGTCCCAAAATTTTAAACCAATCAAATCCCGTCCTCCCGTTCTGCTCGCCTACTGCGCGTACATTTCCCCGGCGTGTACTCTGAGTCTCCGTCTCCTGCCTCTGCTTCCCCTGACTCTACTGACTGCCCCTCTCGCTCGACCTCGGGCCTGTCCCCTCTGACCTGATGAGGTGCTTTGCTCAGGACTGTAGTCCGGATCAGAGTCTAAAAAGCTCTCACCAACAAGCAGAATAAATAATGACGTTCAGTAAGTCCTACAGAAATGTATATGTACTGTAGCGTCCGTCCGGATGCTGTAGTGATGACGACCCGATTCGTGAACACGTTGACCTTTAATAACCGGTCACTGTCGGCCGTTACCACGCCAACCAACAAAACAACAATCAATGTTTGAATGAATGAAGAACTTCTCCTCTTGTCTCTCCTCTCTCCCGCTCGCACACTCTACACCTCTCCTGATGCCTTCACTGACCGTCAACACTGTAGGAATTAAGAGCATCTACACTGAACAGGTTTAACAAACAGTAGAGCTGTTACAGTGTTATATATGTGTTATAACTTTTCTCCTGATATCGAGTCACCAGTACAACTGGTTAATGCTAGCATGACTTTCACTATGAGAATGACCGGTTTTGAATCAGTCACGATCATATGGTCGCAAATCAGCAGCGCTCGTGCATGTGAGCGAGGGGGCATCGTTTTGGAGGAGCTCTGAGGAGGGGAGGGGTTAGACGGAGTCCTGAAGACATGCTACATTCAAATTCATGCTAGTTTTCCGAGACTACCAACCCTGACTTTAAGTCCAACAGCTGCTTCATAAGACACATATTTCCGTGTCTTGATAAGTTCTTTCAGCTGCTTTGAGGAGGTCAACATAATGCTGAATGTGTTTTGTGTTTACACTAAGTGTCCTGATCTTTAAAGGTCTTATAAAGCACGGCGATGCAGCGTTGCTATCACAAACTTTTCCTGACTAATTGAGGCGTCAAACTGTCCCCTTCCGTTTCCTCCCGCTGAGATATTGACACGCCGTATTGATCCGTTTCTTCCTTTTCGCTGCTTCATTTCTCCTCATTGTAAAGCAGATTGTCTGCAGTTGTTTTGTGCACGGATGACTCATTCTGCCTCTTTGTCTTCCTGTCTGTACTCATCAGTGTGCATGCAAAGAAAAGAAATGTAAAGCGACATACAACATTCATTGTGCTCTAGCTTGACATTCCTATACGTACGTGAATCTGCGCGGTGTGCGGGTGTAACAGTAAGAGTGAATAGATGTTTTTAAAAAGCTGGATGTAGGAAACTGAAGGCTCTCACGCCTCATTGTCCTTCTCTCGTCCCGCCTCTTTATTTCTCTCCTCTCAGCTGCTGACATCACAGTCAGGAGCCTTGAACTCTGTAATTATAATGCTATTACTATTCCGCTAAACAGCAGCGAGAAGAGAAAGGAAGACGGAGAGACGGGCAAATGGAATAACGCAGGGAACAGGGCTGAGTATCAGAGAGCCGGAGCTGAAGAGAGATACTATTTCTGAAGGCCAGAAGATAAGAGAGACCTCACAAAGGCCCGGAGAGAAAGAGAGAGAAGACGAGATGTTCAGCAGGAGAGAGAGAAAGAGAGTTGGAGGGTTCATCTGGGTAGACTCGCTCCCTGATGCAAGAGAAGTGGAGAGCTGAAGAGCCATAAAATATTCCCTCTGAAGACTCTGCTGCCTGCCTGCGTGTCTCCAGTATGCAGAGAGGAAACGAAGAGAGGGATGTATGGAAGAGAGAAAGAAGGAAAATGGAGATTAGGGGAAGATTAAAAAGAAGTGAATAAAGATGGAGGGTGGAAAAGAGGTGCAGGTGATGAGAACAGGATAAGGGATGGACAGCAGATTTCAAAGGAGCACTCAGAAATATAGATGGAAGTGAAATTGTCTGGGAAGACAGATGAAAAGGGAAGTGGAGGAAGCGTTAAGGGGGTGAAGGAAGAGGGGAAGCAGGGAAGCAGGGGAGTAAAGTGAATATGAAGGATTGTGATGTGATGGAAAGGAAGAAAGTGCAACAGTAAATGCAGAGGGAAAGAGAGGGATGAGGAAAGAAGATGGCAATCCTTGATGAAACCTTTAAAAGACTGAAACACTGGTGCAAGGACTCGGTTTCACGCGCTTTGGAGACGTAGAAATCTGCGCGGTAGAAATGTTTGGTTGCAACTACTTGGTGAACATCTGTGCCAATCTGTACTGAGCATGTGCAAGATTCTACAAAGATAGGGATGAAGTAGGATGGCTCACTGGCCAGATACTTTCATGCAAAACTGTCTGCAGGATGTAAATGTGTAAATTTAAAAAAGCGTTAGTCTGGTTCTGCTCGAGGTTCCTGCCTGAGCTGGCTCCGGCTTGGACCAGCTCTTAGTTGTGCTGCTATAGGGGATCTGACACACTCGTATCCTGTCTTTCCCCTCTCTCTTCTGTCTGCCTACTCTTCCTGTCCCATTAAAGTTACTAACCATAGACCTTTCTGGAGTCCCTGAGCTCCCTTGTCTCCTAAGTTCCTCTGGATCTCTGCTGCTGTGGACGTGCCAGACAACATGCATGCCCGCTCTTCATACCTAAAGTCTCTAAAAGTAGTATGGGAGGTCAAGCCTTCAGTTTTCAGGCACTTCTCCTTTGGAATCATCTACCAGTCAGGGTCCGGGAGGCAGACACCCTCTCTACTTTTAAGAGTAGGCTTCAAATTTTTCTTTTTGATAAAGCTTATAGTTAGAGCTGGATCAGACTTGCACCAGGTCTTAGTTCTACTACTATAGGCTTAGACTGCTGGGGGAACTGACACACTGGGATCCTGTCTCTCCCTCTCTCTCCTCAATCTGCCAATCACTCACTTTAACTCTCCCTGTCCCATTAAAGTTACTAACCATAGACCTTTCTGGAGTCCCTGAGCTCCCTTGTCTCGTCTCACCACTATCATCTCTCTCTCTCTCTTCATCTCCCTCTATTCCTCTCTCCAACACGGTCTCAGCAGATGTGTGTCTAACATGAGTCTGGTCCTGCTGGAGGTTTCTGCCTGTTAAAGGAAGTTTAACAGGCAGAAATAGTTGAAGTAAAAGTAGGCTTCAAAGTTTCCTTTATGATAAAGCTTATGATAGAGCTGACTCGGGCTTGGACCAGCTCTTAGATATGCTGCTATAGGCTTAGACTGCCAGGGGAGCTGACACACTGGGATCCTGTCTTTCCCTCTCTCTCCTCTCTCTGCCTCTCTCTTACTTTAAGTCTTCCTGTCCCTTTAAAGTTACTAACCATAGACCTTTCTGGAATCCCTGAGCTCCCTTGTCTCGTAGGTTCCTCTGGATCTCTACTGTCATCTCTCTCTTCATCTCCCTCTATCCCTCTCTCCAACACGGTCTCAGCAGATGTGTGTCTAACATGAGTCTGGTCCTGCTGGAGGTTTCTGCCTGTTAAAGGAAGTTTGTCCTTGCCACTGTAACTTGCTAAATACTTTCAAAAGTAGGCTTCAAACTTTCCTTTTTGGTAAAGCTCAGGCTCAGGCTTGAACCAGCTCTTAGTTATGCTGCTATAGGCTTAGAGTGCCAGGGGAACAGACACACTAGGATTCTGTCTTTCCCTCTCTCTGCCTGTCCCTTTCAAGTTACTAACCATAGACCTTTCTGGAGTCCCTGAGCTCCCTTGTCTCATACGTTCCTCTGGATCTCTACTATCATCTCTCTCTCTCTCTCTCTCTCTCTCTCTCTCTCTCTCTCTCTCTCTCTTCACCTCCCTCTATCCCTCTCTCCAACACGGTCTCAGCAGATGTGTGTCTAACATGAGTCTGGTCCTGCTGGAGGTTTCTGCCTGTTCAAGGAAGTTTGTCCTTGCCACTGTAACTTGCTAAATACTTTCAAAAGTAGGCTTCAAACTTTCCTTTTTGGTAAAGCTCAGGCTCAGGCTTGAACCAGCTCTTAGTTATGCTGCTATAGGCTTAGAGTGCCAGGGGAACAGACACACTAGGATTCTGTCTTTCCCTCTCTCTGCCTGTCCCTTTCAAGTTACTAACCATAGACCTTTCTGGAGTCCCTGAGCTCCCTTGTCTCGTACGTTCCTCTGGATCTCTACTATCCTCTCGCTCTCTCTCTCGCTCTCTCTCTCTCTCTCTCTCTCTCTCTCTCTCTTCACCTCCCTCTATCCCTCTCTCCAACACGGTCTCAGCAGATGTGTGTCTAACATGAGTCTGGTCCTGCTGGAGGTTTCTGCCTGTTCAAGGAAGTTTGTCCTTGCCACTGTAACTTGCTAAATACTACTCACTCTCTCTCTCTCTCTCTCTGTCTCTCTGTCTCTCTGTCTCTCTCTCTCTCTCTCTCTCTCTCTCTCTCTCTCCTCTCTCTCTCTCTCTCTCTCTCTCTCTCTCTCTCTCTCTCTTCATCTCCCTCTATCCCTCTCTCCAACACGGTCTCAGCAGAACTTGAGTCTGGTCCTGCTGGAGGTGTCTGCCTGTTAAAGGAAGTTTGTCCTTGCCACTGTAACTTGCTAAATGCTGCAAAGTGCTCTGCTCATGGTGGATTAAGATGAGATCAGACTGAGTCCTGTCTGTAAGATGGGGCTGGATCTGATCCGGTCTTGATGTTGGGTCTTTGTTAATAATAGAACATAGAGTACGGTCTAGACCTGCTCTGTTTGGATCACATTTGTTGTGATTTTGCACCATATAAATAAAGATTGATCAGCACATTTTACCTCTGCCTGTTGACACTGTGGCAAAATATATGTTTCTGTTAGCATAAAGGACGTGTAGGATGTTTTTTAAATCACTTATTTGTAGAGCCAGATATTTTAGAGACATGGTCAGTTGCTGACCAGTCCTGGTAAATATAGGACCCACATGTAGTGTCACACATGGAGGTTATGTAGCTGAACAAACAGCAGCCGTTACACTCAATTACCCGCCATGATTGTGCAGCTATGATGACACACTGCTGCTAATGGTGATGAAGTCAATGCTTCTGTGGGTGGCATCCAGGGTACAAACAAACAACCAGTGTGAGCATGTGGGTTGGAGGACTTGCTTGATTATTAGGATGAAAGAATAAAAACAAAAGTGGTGCAGCTCGCATTCAATCCGCAGCTGTCGAGTCTCTGCTAAGTGCAATTTGAGATATCAGAAACCTCAACAGAACATGTTTCAAACACGTTATTGAGACCTGCAGCCGTAAATGCAGACAAAGGCAGGAAGGAAGAGAGAGAGAGAGAGAGAGAGATGATGATGTGGATAGATGGAGAACAAGAAGAGGAGGAAAGAATGTAATAATGAGAGGGATGTTGAGAAGATAAAAAGGCTGAAAGACACAGATGTTGAGATGCAAGGGAATACATGAGTGAGACCTGATGCTGATGAACGTCATCGCAAAGTGGAGATGAGGAGGAAGGAGGAAAGATAGAAAAGAGTGTGTTAAGGAAAGAGGGGAGCGTGCTAAAGAGCCCGGGGCCGGACTGGGTGGAGGAGGGGAGGAGGGGAATATTTGACTGCAATGCGTTTTTATGAAGTTTTATGGAGGGCAGCAGAGAACCTTCAGTGTGTTCTGAAGTCAGAGAGGCAAAAATCTGCAGAGTCAAAGTAACGAGCGCACACTTTAAACATTACTGACTTATTTATGACTTGTTGAGCCTGGCTGTACTTTTTCTTTTAGTGCTTCTCCCATATTTTTAAAGATTCACATCAAATCCTGGCTGCAGAGGATGACTCCTCATATTTCTCACTCCTCATATTTCTCACTCTTACGACCCCCAAACAGTCTTTGGTTTTTTTTTTCAGGTGCAGCGAACACGTCCAACAGAATCTAAAAAGCAGAAAGTTAAAACTTTTATTCACTGGTGTTGGTGTGAACTTCACCCGAAAGTATCCAAACATAACGTGAAAAGTATATATATTTTATCAGAGGGAGACAGGCCTGCAAGATGGAAAAAAGAAGAAACAAGGGGAGCCGCGGGGCAAACCAGACGCTGGACGATCAGAGCTGGAGTACAGCCTCCAGGCGACCGAGTCATAAGTGAGAACTGAACCTGACAGAAACAAAACTGGAGGAACATGGCAAGTTAGGGAAAAGTAAAAAACTCAAACTATGGAGTCACATCAGGCTTCAGCTGAGCCCTGAGCTGACCAACACCAACTCACCTTATCCGGCCCTCACAGGGGGACTTTTAAAGGACTTTGAAGACCTTTGAAAGACCCTTTAAACATGACCTTCTTCTACAAAGACTCTTTATCTTGCAGGATCTTTATTTATACGATGAATAAATCCTTCATAATATCATTTTAAACAGAAACTCTCCTTGTGTGTGCAGAGTTTCAGTTGTCTTGACATTTTCTTTAATAGCATAACTACCCAAAGAAGCTATCATGGCATTTCCTCTCTCCTTGTTTCAAACTGATGCCTCATCGCCAAAGCAATCAAGCATCAAACTACTGTGTCACAGTGAGTTAGAGCATGGTGACAGCTGGTTTTAATCATAGACTGTATAATAAATGGACGTAGTATCTGTGGCGTCACCCATCTGTTTCTGATGCCAATCGGTGGTGGCAGCCATATTGGAAATGCTGAAGTCAGCCTAACTTGTGTCAATCGAGTGTGAGGTAAAGAGGCGGGATTTGAGCCTCCTTGCTAACAGCTACAGTGTTCCTCCCGCCTGTCAGTCAAGTCAGCTGTGCCTTTCGTTGTGGGAAACTTGTAATCTTAATATCTTAGAAACTGCTGAGTCATGAAAAAATTCACCCCGTACAGTGTGTGCCGATACAGAAGTGAGATATTTAGACTACACTCATTTTTTAAACCAGGCTGTAAACATGTTTATTTCTTCTGTAAAGAATGGCTTTTTTGAATGGGTGTGTATGTGGTTTCCAGTACTTTCAGAGCCAGCCTCTAGTGGACACTCGATGAACTGCAGTTTTTAACACTTCTGCATTGGCTTCAACTCTCGTGCAGTACGCACCCGCAGTTTAAATTTGTTGGATAGGGGTTTTCCACAGTGGCGGTTCTGGGGAGGGGCCAACAGGGGCCAGTGCCCCAGTAAAACTGAGCCTGGCCCCCCCTCCGCACCAAACAAATATTATACATTAAAAAAAGCTTCGGTATCGCGCCGATGTTACAGGCCGAACACATGGTTCCAGTCCCTTAGAGCGCTAAGGGACTCATGTTGAGTGTAAACATCCAAACAGCTGCTCTCAGTCTGCATGTTGATCTAGTACACAGTAGTATATAGGTCTAGTATAAAGGGATGCACAGATTTTTTGCCAGTTTGTTCTCAGCCGGTCCTCGCCCTTCTCAGTCTCTTTTGTCAGGGTTGAATGTGTCCCTCTTACAACACCCTTGGCCCCAGCCTGGCCCCCCCAGTAAAATTGGTATAGAACTGCCACTGGTTTTCCAGGAGGTTCCCTGGACATGTGACGTTTTGCACCAGCCTCGCTTTCATGGCGCAATTAGTTAATTGGCCAATTATTTGCAGTCGTGCATGCGGCTAACGCTACGGCCAAATGGGCCGTTCCATAACGGTACAATAAGACTAATGGTCCCGTTTGTGTAATGGCTGGACGTGCATCCGGGCCCTGGACTTTATCTTACAATCTTTAAGTTTAACTCTGCACATATTAATGATGTACTACTCCTGCTATTGTAAGTGAGGTCTGGGTTAGTGCAGAGTGCTAAAGCCTAAAGCCTCTTCCTTATTTCATTCTAACCAGCAGTGTTAACAGCAGCAGCAGCTAACAGAGACACTCTCTGCATTCTAATGACACGATGCACCTGTAACCACACAGAGGGGTTCTGCTTGTTATGCAGGCTGCAGGCTGCACGCCGAGGTGCTTGATTTAAGGTGTAAAGTTGTGCTGTAAGATGATCTCCCTCTCTGAGTTTCACTCTTCTCTCTGCTTCTCTCCTCAGGTACACCAAGATGAAAACAGCCACCAACATCTACATCTTTAATCTGGCTCTGGCGGACTCTCTGTTCCTGGCGACTTTACCCTTCCAGGTATGACGTCATGGATCATCTACTTATATGTACACAAGTTTCTCCCTTAGTGTTATACATTATCAGTCAGGGCACTTTAAGACAGATATTTCCCTGAGCTTGCAGTAGTGTAAACATTTTGAGAATTATTATCAGTGGGAAATAGGGAGCTATTAGATCTACAGCTGAGTGTGAAGCAGCGGGGATGGGGATCAGCACCTCCAAGTCTGAGGCCATGGTGCTCAGTCGGAAAAGGGTGGCCTGCCCTCTCCGGATCGGAGGGGAGTCTTTGCCCCAGGCGGAGGAGTTCAAGTATCTCGGGGTCTTGTTCACGAGTGAGGGGAAAAGGGAGTGGGAGATTGACAGACGGATCGGGGCGGCGTACCGGTCTGTCGTGGTGAAGAGAGAGCTGAGCCAGAAGGCAAAGCTCTCAATTTACCGGTCAATCTACGTTCCGACCCTCACCTGTGGTCACGAGCTGTGGGTAGTGACCGAAAGAACGAGATCGCGAATACAAGCGGCCGAAATGAGCTTTCTCCGCAGGGTGGCTGGGCTCAGCCTTAGAGAGAGGGTCAGGAGCTCAGACATCCGGGAGAGGCTCGAAGTAGAGCCGCTGCTCCTCCGGATCGAGAGGAGCCAGATGAGGTGGTTCGGGCATCTGGTTAGGATGCCTCCCGGGCGTCTCCCTGGGGAGGTGTTTCGGGCATGTCCGACTGGAAGGAGGCCACGGGGAAGGCCCAGGACACGCTGGCGAGACTATGTCTCAGCTGGCCTGGGAGCACCTCGGTATCCTCCCAGAAGAGCTGGTGGAAGTGGCCGGGGAGAGGAGTGTCTGGGCTTCCCTGCTGAGACTGCTGCCCCCGCGACCCGGACCCGGATAAGCGGAAGAAGATGGATGGATGGATGTTTCAGTCTTTGTTGATGAAGATTGGAACATGACATGGAAACTGTCAGATATCATGTGTTGTAGCCCTTAAACAAGGATAATCTACTACACACTCTCATCAATAATGTCCTTTATTCTTACATGGTAGCATCAACTTCAAGTTCCTCATTGCTCTGGGGGAGTGGTTATACACTACCAGTCAAAAGTTTGGACACACCTTCTCATTCAATGGTTTTTATTTATTGTAATTATTGTCAACATTGTAGATTAATACTGAAGACATCAAAACTATGAAATAATCTGGTTCTGCCATAATCTGGATTACAACAGTAGTCAAATAGAGCTATCCATTGTGTACTAACCCTACCTCTGAACAACACAACTGATGGTCTCAAACACATTAAGAAGGCAAGTCATTCTACAAATTAACTCTTGACAAGGCTCATGTTCATTAGAAACCATTCCAGGAGACCACTTCATGAAGCAGACTGAGAGAATACCAACCCTTGAATGAGAAGATGTTTCCAAACTTTTGACTGGTAGTGTATGTCAGTTTAACCCGACACAGCCCACATACAACTTTATCTCCATTAACTAGATCGACACACTGACAAGCGGTGCAGCGCTACGAGATGTTGTCTGTAATCTGAGCTTGTTTACATCCGGGTAGTAGAGCGTTAAAGCATTACAGCCATTTACTGGAGGAGCAATCATGGAGTTAGTGACGGATGGCTCAGTCCTACACTGGAAATAATAATAAATGGTGGAAGGGACAGTAATTCTGGTGCCAATGATGTAACATTGAATCTTATAGTCGACTACATGCACACCTTTGGATTTAAAGCTAGGGTTGGTAGTCTCGGAAAACCAGCATGAATTTGAATGTAGCATTTCCTCAGGACTCCGTGTAACCCCTCCCCTCCTCCCTCGGAGCTCCTCCAAAATGACGCCCCCCCCGCTCACATGCACGAGCGCCGCTGATTCTCGACCATATGATGGTGACTGATTCAAAACCGGTCCTCACCAAAACATTCTCATAGTGAAAGTTAAAAACACAAACAAACATGGCTGCTGTTAGTACTCACAACTGTCATGCTAGCATTATCCAGTTGTACCGGTGACACGATATCAGGAGAAAAGTTATAACACATATATAACACTGTAACAGCTCTACTGTTTGTTAAACGTGTTCAGTGTAGATGTTCTTAATTCCTACAGTGTTGACGGTCAGTGAAGGCATCAGGAGAGGTGTAGAGTGTGTGAGCGAGAGAGAGGAGAGACAAGAGGAGAAGTTCTTCATTCATTCTAACATTGATTGTTGTTTTGTTGGTTGGCGTGGTAACGGCCGACAGTGACCGGTTATTAAAGATCAACGTGTTCACGAATCGGCTCGTCATCCCTACAGCGTCCGGACGGGCGCTACAATAAATATATATTTTCTGTAGGACTTACTGAACGTCATTAATTATTCTGCTTGTTGGTGAGAGCTTTTTAGACTCTGATCCGGACTACAGTCCTGAGCAAAGCACCTCATCAGGTCAGAGGGGACAGGCCCGAGGACGAGCGAGAGGGGCAGTAAACAGAGTCAGGGGAAGCAGAGGCAGGAGACGGGGACTCGGAGGAGTGCACGCTAGGGAAATGTACGCTCAGGAGGCGGGCAGAACGGCAGGACGGGATTTGATTGGTTTAAAATTTGGGGAGCCAAAAAACGGTGATCGGTTGGTGTTTTCTCAGGTTTACTCCGGCTGTAGATAGCAGTTTTTTTTTCACTCTTTTTTAGGAACACATCATGTATTGATTACCATCAGGACATAAAGATCATTTTAACCAGTATAACAAAAAGTGTATCTAAATCTGATTACCAACCCCAGCTTTAATTGCTAGAAACCCAACACACCAAGAAAGGAGTCCATTATAGCTTTGATTTATTGACAGGTCATGCACTTGTTCAGCTAAATTAGTAAGACAGAGAACATTTGGTGCTTTTGTTATCAAGAAAAAGAAGAACTAAGATTATTATTTGAGTATGTTGATGTTGTATTTGTTTTGCATTTAAATGAAGTTATATAACATCCATAAAACAGACTCAGAGTAACAGAGAGAATGTCATTATTTCTGCCTGAGACAAGTCAGAGCAGCGAGGGGAAGGTTAACAATAAAGCTAACTGCTCCCATGATCCCACATTAAATCACAAGGTTATTGTTTTGATCTCGAGATCCCGGCCATCACAAATTAAATACTGGGCCATCAAATCTTGGAACTCTTTCTTATGTGATATTATTTCCCTCCAAATTAATTCAAAGGTTTTGTTTCAGACTGTATTTGCCCTCCTTCATGTTGACAGTCAGAACTTTATATTTGCTCTCTCTCTTGAAAGCATCTGGTTGTTCTTCAGACTGTAATCAGTCACCGGTTGATCGTCCGGTGTTGTGGTTCCATGCCTCACTGCGTTAATTTGTCACCGCTCTCTGAATAATTCACCATCCAAAGTCATATTTCTGAGGAGATCTGTGTCCTTGTTTTTCGCCTGCAGCTGCATCTCTCTCTCATTCCTGTATCTCTTCTTGTTTGCAGGGCACCGACGTGTTCCTGGGCTTCTGGCCATTTGGGAACGCTCTGTGCAAGGCGGTGGTGTCCATCGACTACTACAACATGTTCACCAGCACCTTCACCCTGACGGTGATGAGTATGGACAGGTACGTGGCCGTCTGCCACCCTGTCAAAGCTCTGGACATGAGGACGCCTCACAAGGCCAAGGTAAAGTCTTTTCATCACAGAGTGAGATATTCAGCTTTTCAAAACCTTTTCACACCTCCTGAGTTCATCCTGAGCGATCACAGAAAGAGATGTCGGCCTCAGATCAGATGTCAGGACTCATAAAGGGACCAAGCGGTCTGAAGCAGAAGCTGACTCTTTGTATGCTGTTGTAAAGATGTGAAGCACGAAGGATGAATATCAGTCTAAATGCTGAAAGGTGTGAATGCATATGTATGTCACATGTGACGCAGCATGTCAACAAAGGAGAGGAGAGGATCATGGCGGATCACAACAAACGAGTGTGAATTTGAGGGACTCTCAATCAATCAATCAATCATCTATCCATTATCTTGACCGCTTATCCCATTAGGGGTCACAGGGGGTGGAGCCTATCCCAGCTGGCTGTACAGGGTACACCCTGGACAGGTCGCCAACCTATCACAGGGCTAACACAGAGAGACAGATAACCATTCATGCACACACTCACACCTACGGGCAATTTAGAGTGATCAATCTACCAGGTAAGCATGTTTTTGGACTGTGGGAGGAAGCCACACATGCACGGGGAGAACATGCAAACTGCACACAGAAAGGCACCTGCCCGGGATTTGAACCAGGAACCTTCTAGCTGTGAGGCAACAGCGCTACCCACTGCACCACCGTCTGGCATTAATCAATCAATATAGCTTTACTCATATAGCACCTTGCACCTCATGCAAATCAAACGCAACCCAAAGTGCTTTACAGCAAATGAAAACAAGAAAGAAGCAGAACAATAAAATAACAGCAAGACATATAAAAAGCAAAAGTGGATTTTAAAATAGAGACTAATGCATAGACAACAATAAAATATATGTAATTAAAATAAGTTAAAGCATCAAATCAAGATTAAGAATATAAATAGTGAAAATAAATACATAAAAAAGGTAAGTGCTCTGTCCAGCTGTAGTAACATCCCTTCACACTTAAAGCTGGGGTTGGCAGTCTCGGAAAACTAGCATGAATTTGAATGTAGCATTTCCTCATGACTCCGTCTAACCCCTCCCCTCCTCCCTCAGAGCTCCTCCAAAACGACCCCCCCCCCACTCACATGTACGAGCGCCGCTGACTTGCGACCATATGATGTTGACTGATTCAAAACCGGTCCTCACAAAAACATTCTCATAGTGAAAGTTAAAAACACAAACAAACATGGCTGCTGTTAGCACTCACAACTGTCATGATAGCATTATCCAGTTGTACCAGTGACACGATATCAGGAGAAAAGTTATAACACATATATAACACTGTAACAGCTCTACTGTTTGTTAAACGTGTTCAGTGTAGATGTTCTTAATTCCTACAGTGTTGACAGTCAGTGAAGGCATCAGGAGAGGTGTAGAGTGTGTGAGCGGGAGAGAGGAGAGACAAGAGGAGAAGTTCTTCATTCATTCAAACATTGATTGTTGTTTTGTTGGTTGGCGTGGTAACGGCCGACAGTGTCCGGACGGACGCTACAATAAATATATATTTTCTGTAGGACTTACTGAACGTCATTCATTCTTCTGCTTGTCAGAGCCCCCGTGGTGAGAGCTTTTTAGACTCTGATCCGGACTACAGTCCTGAGCAAAGCACCTCATCTGGTCAGAGGGGACAGGCCCGAGGTGGAGCGAGAGGGACAGTCAGTAGAGTCATGGGAAGCAGAGGCAGGAGACGGGGACTCAGAGTGCACGCTGGGGAAATGTACGCGCAGGAGGCAGGCAGAACGGCAGGACAGGATTTGAATGGTTTAAAATTTTGGGACCCAAAAACTGTGATTGGTTGGTGTTTTCCCAGGTTTACTCCGGCTGTAGATAGCAGCTTTTCTTCACTCTGTTTTAGGAACACATCATGTATTGATTACCATCAGGACATAAAGATCATTTTAACCAGTATGACAAAAAGTGTATCTAAATCTGATTACCAACCCTGCTTTAATAATAATAATAATAATAATAATAATAATAATAATAATAATAATAATAATAATAATACATTTTATTTATAAAAGCGCTTTAAAAGATTCTCCAAGCGCTTTACAGGAAAATAAAATGATACAATAGAAAAGGAAAGGAAAACAGGGCAAAACAAAAGCAAAGAAAAGCAAGGCAGCAAAAATATAACAAAACAAGAAAAAAATCAATCAATTCTAGTTTAAAAGCCTTTGTAAAAAGGTGTGTTTTGAGTCCGGATTTGAATTTGGTGAGTGAGGGAGAGAATCTGAGGTGTGGGGAAGAGAGTTCCAGAGGGTGGGGGCAGAGACAGAGAAGGCCCTGTCCCCCCACTTGGGTACAGAACACAGCTGAGCTCACGTTCCCATTCATATAGAGCGAAATGAACCATGTCTACATATATTTCAAATGTGTTTTTCTTAGATAAGAGTTCAGCGAACTCTCTCTCTCTCTCTCCACTCCCTGCTCCTACAAGGGGTCTGTGTCTGGAGAAACTCTGTCCACTTTCAAGATGAAGGGCGAGATGAAAGAGAAAGTGGAGGAGAGTTTTTTGGTGCTGGGATTGCACCTCTTAGTCTCCAGCATTAAGGTCTGCAAAATGCATTATGTATGATGATATGACTGTGAAGAAAACAATCTCTTTCGTCAGAGCTGGGGAGAAGCCTAAATCAGCTGCCAGGACCCCCTCCTCTGGCCTGCTCGCAACGGCGCAGGATTGGGAGCTGAAAGTTGACCTGGGGAAGCAATTGAAGTTCCCAGAAACTGTAGCCAGAACATCGCTAAGGCCAGACATAGTGCTGATCTCGGAAACCTCCAAGCAGGTCATTCTCTTGGAACTCACCGTGCCCTGGGAGGACCGCATTGAGGAGGCCAATGAGAGGAAGAGAGCAAAGTACACCGAGCTGGTGGAACAATGCCGAAGCAACGGGTGGCGAGCAAGGTGCGAGCCCATTGAGGTGGGATGCAGAGGGTTTGTGGGCCAGTCCCTATGCAGGGCCTACAATATGCTCGGCATCACAGGGAGCAGTAGGCGAAGGGCCATCGAGTCGGCCACAGAGGCAGCAGAAGTTGCCTCAAGGTGGCTGTGGATCAGGAGAGGAGACCCCTGGGTGGGGTAGAGCTACCTGGACACAAGCCGGGGCTTGATCAACCCCCGGCTGGGTCGCCTGGTTGAGGGTGTCTGATTGTTGAAAGACCCGAAACACCCAATGACCCCAGGTTACATCACTGATGATGTGTCCAGGTGCATCACAAGTTGATGTATTTCACAAGACTATGATCTATCCTGATAAGAAAGAGAAATATTTAATGAAATCTTTCACAGTCCACTTTTGAGAGCCTAAATGTCCACATGGTTTTATTCTTATTCTCCAAAAATAATTAGCGCCTGTACTGATCGACTAGCTGAGGAAAGCTAGTGCCCCTGCCCCCCATCATGCACACCTTCTACAGACGCACCATCCAGAGCATTCTCACCAGCAGCATCACTGTGTGGCACGGGGCCTGTTAGACCCTCCAGCGCATCGTGAGAGCAGCTGAGAAGATCATCAGTGCCTCTCTCCCCTCCCTCTGTGACATTTAAACTTCCCATCTCACCCGAAAAGCCCTGCACATAACAGGAGACCCCCCCCCCCCTCCCACCCGTCTCACAGCCTCATCAGCCTGCTGCCATCAGGAAGGAGACTACGCAGTCTCCAAGCCAGAACTAGCAGACTGAGGGACAGTTTCATCCACCAGGCAGTCAGGATGCTGAACTCTCTCCCTGTTCTGGCCCCCCTCTCCCCATAGTGAACCCTTTTCACAGACTTAACTCGGTCACTGATCTGTTGTCGTCGTTGCTAGGGTCTGAGAGAGACATGCAATATCAATCCTCTGTATGTCTGATGCGTACTACAGTTTTTGACAATAAAGAAGACTTTGAGACTTTGAAATAATGGAATTGGAATCAGGAATCGAAAAAAAAAACAATACCAGACCCTAATTAAAAAAAATAAAAATACTGGAGCGCACAGTCTTCAACCAGCTCTCAGAATACTTACAGAACCGTGATCTACTTGATCAGTATCAGTCTGGCTTTAGGCGGGGTCACTCTACTGAAACTGCAATATGCATGGCTTATCAACAGGGGTACCTCAAGGGTCAGTGCTTGGTCCCCTCCTGTTCTCAATATACACCACATCACTTGGTGCAGTGATCCGCTCCCATGGCTTTTCCTATCACTGCTATGCAGATGATACACAGCTTTTCCTGTCTTTCCCACCTGACGACACAACTGTCTCAGCCCGGATCTCATCCTGCCTTGCTGACATTTCTAAATGGATGAGGGAACGTCACCTACAGCTCAACCTGTCCAAGACTGAGCTTATTATCATTCCAGCCGGTTCCCATTATGGACCCACAGATCAATATCCAGTTTGGATCACAAAACCTCATGCCCACTAAGTCTGCCCGGAATCTGGGTGTCATGATCGATGACCAGCTAACCTTCAAGGTTCATGTTGCCTCGATTGCTCGGTCCTGCCGTTTTTTCCCTCTATAACATCAAGAGGATCAGACCCTACCTGACAGAACACGCAACACAGCTCCTGGTTCAAGCTCTTGTAATGTCACGCATTGACTACTGCAACTCTCTACTGGCAGGCCTCCCTGCATTCACAGTGAAACCTCTGCAAATGATCCAGAACGCAGCAGCAGCACGTCTGGTCTTCAACCAGCCTAAGACAGCTCATGTCACTCCCCTGCTCATCTCGCTACACTGGCTTCCAGTTGCAGCTCGCATCAGATACAAAACTCTAATCATGACTTACAAAGCAGGAACCAAAACCGCTCCAGTTTACCTGGAACCCTTCATCCAGGTCTACTGCCCTTCTCGCCCGCTACGCTCAGCCTCTGAAAAGCGCCTAGTGCTTCCAGCACATAAGGCCTCAAAATCACTAGCTGGACTCTTCTCTTCTGTTGCCCCTAAATGGTGGAATGAATTGGCTAACTCCATTCGATCTGCAGAGTCCCTCTCTACTTTCAAAAGACAGCTAAAGACCCAGCTCTTTAGGAAGCACTATGCACTTAGCTAGACTGTTCTCCACTGTTGTCCCCAGTGGCAGATCATGTCTTCCAGCTACAGTTGACTCGCACTGTCCTGCTCTACTCTGGGACTCTGTGTTCAGGTCTTGAGTGACCCAGCACTTGGTACTGTGGTCATTATTGTGGTGATGTTAATTGTTGATAATGATAATGGAAGGTCTTAAATGGTTTGGTTGCTTCATTGTAGATGTTCCTTACTTATTTTTGTGCATTGCCTTTACACTGCTTGGCAGTACCTGCACCCATATTGACTTGAAGCACTTTGTTACTCTTACTGATCTTGTTTCCTCTTGTCTAGATCTTTGCTTGTGTTGTTCTTGTTCTCATATGTACGTCACTTTGGATAAAAGCGTCTGCTAAATGACATTGTAACATTGTAACATTGTAATTAAAAGCAAGTCAGAGAAGGCGATTGTTGCTGAAATGTGAACACAGACGTAATGAAAGTGAAGCTTTAATTTACTTCTATAAATTGTGCTTCTTCAGTGTTTGCATTAAGACCTCACAGCAAAGCAGACTGAGGTTACATAACAAGATAACCCAGACTGTCTGGTTCAGTCTCTGCACAGCTGTTTAGTGCGTCTGAAAGCTGTGCAGTGACAGCGGTAAATAAAGAAAAAAGAAAACCATCAGCTTCGACTGGAAAATGTTAAGTGTAAGCAATTTCTTCAACCATCACTGACGGGTAAACAGTCTGTCCTGTGATGACATCTTAAGAAGCAGCTAAGTGGCGTTCAAGTGCTGAGAAAAATATGACAAAATGAAGACAACACTCCAGCAGATGATTTTGGGGGGGGGCTTTGACAGTTTTCTGCCTCACATTTCTCATCGCAGTGATCCTCCTGAGATTTGTGTTGCGTAACGACATAAAGAAACTTCGCTTCAAGGGGGAGCTGCGCCAGTTTTTACACATCAAAGTGTGTGTGTGTGCAGGTCTCCGGGAGTACTGAGAATGTGAAAAGTTGTATGAAGCCTTTGAGGCTGCAGAGGAAGCTGCACGGATCTGATAAACTGCTTTGAGATATTTGAGGCAGCGTCTGGGGCTCTTCTCGGCTTGAGACAAATGTTTTGCAGCTGTATTTCCAGCTTCCGCCCAAAAATAAGGTTAGAAGAATGGAGGAGATGGAGATGAGACGTTCTGATGAGAAACAGAGAGATAAGATATGCCTGTGTTTTGGTCTGCTGCAAAAATCTTTCTTGTCCCTCATTTGATGGGAGTGTGTTGCTTAATTGGTTTAACAAATGCTACCTTGTTTTGCTGGCAGCCATATTGGCACACCAAACTCAGATGCAGTTATAGTGTGTTTACATCGAACTCTAGATTTGAGGATCATCATTTGAACTTGTACGTTTTGCATTCTGGCTTTCCTTATGTTACACACACATCTGCTGAGACCGTGTTGGAGAGAGGGATTGAGGGAGATGAAGAGAGAGAGAGATGATAGTGTAGAGATGGATAGTAGTAGTTGTAGCAGCTGGAGTCTGGCACGTCCACAGCAGCAGAGATCCAGAGGAGACTACGAGACAAGGGAGCTCAGGGACTCCAGAAAGGTCTATGGTTAGTAACTTTAATGGGACAGGGAGAGAGAGGAGAGAGAGGGGAAGACAGGATCCCAGTGTGTCAGTCTAAGCCTATAGCAGCATCACTAAGAGCTGGTCCAAGCCTGAGCCAGTTCTAACTATAAGCTTTATCAAAAAGGAAAGTTTGAAGCCTACTTTTGCAAGTTACAGTGGCAAGGATAAATTTCCTTTAACAGGCAGAAACCTCGAGCAGGACCAGACTCATGTTAGACACACATCTGCTGAGACCGTGTTGGAGAGAGGGATAGAGAGAGATGAAGAGAGAGAGAGAGATGATAGTGGGGAGATGGATAGTAGTAGGAGTTGCCGCTGGAGTCTGGAATGTCCACAGCAGCAGAGATCCAGAGGAGACTACGAGACAAGGGAGCTCAGGGACTCCAGAAAGGTCTATGGTTAGTAACTTTAATGGGACAGGGAGAGAGAGGAGAGAGAGGGGAAGACAGGATCCCAGTGTGTCAGTCTAAGCCTATAGCAGCATCACTAAGAGCTGGTCCAAGCCTGAGCCAGTTCTAACTATAAGCTTTATCAAAAAGGAAAATTTGAAGCCTACTTTTGCAAGTTACAGTGACAAGGACAAATATCCTTTAACAGGCAGAAACCTCGAGCAGGACCAGACTCATGTTACACACACATCTGCTGAGACCGTGTTGGAGAGAGGGATAGAGGGAGATGAAGAGAGAGAGAGATGATAGTGTAGAGATGGATAGTAGTAGGAGTCTGGCACGTCCACAGCAGCAGAGATCCAGAGGAACCTACGAGACAAGGGAGCTCAGGGACTCCAGAAAGGTCTATGGTTAGGAACTTTAATGAGACAGGAAGACTTAAAGTAAGAGACAGGCAGAGAGAGGAGAGAGAGGGAAAGACAGGATCCCAGTGTGTCAGTCTAAGCCTATAGCAGCATCACTAAGAGCTGGTCCAAGCCTGAGCCAGTTCTAACTATAAGCTTTGTCAAAAAGGAAAGTTTGAAGCCTACTTTTGACTCATGTTAGACACACATCTGTTGAGACCGTGTTGGAGAGAGGGATAGAGGGAGATGAAGAGAGAGAGAGAGAGATGATAGAGGGGAGATGGATAGTAGTAGGAGTTGCCGCTGGAGTCTGGCACGTCCACAGCAGCAGAGCTCTCAATCAGTTTCTTAAAATCAAATTACAAATGAACTTCTCTGAAAAATGGACTCTCAGACAAAAATCAGCATGTGCATGTCTTAGTTTGACCCATGCTCCATCTATTTGAATGGAGGAGGCGAGGTAGGGTTTGTGACTTATACTGCAGCCAGTTAGCACGGGGAGCTCTACATGTTTTGGCTTCACAGTTGATTGGTTTCATCATTTGGCTCCTGATGGCAGGGATTGGTTGGTGTTTTCCCAGGTTAACTCCGGCTGTAGAGAGCAGCTTTTTTTACCTCTTATTTAAGAACATGTATTGATTACCATCAGGACATAAAGATCATTTTAACCAGTATAACAAAAAGTGGATTTAAATCTGATTACCAACCCCAGCTTTAATTTACAGTATGTGGTCAGTACGAGACTATTCCTAAAGAAGAAACCAAACATCTCTTTGGATTTCAAAGGAGCTTGAAATAGTCCCTCTTGTATTTCCTTTACCCTGCGTTTGCTTAAAGCTGATTCCTCCTCATGTTACCTCAAAGCTGATTCCTCCTCATGTTACCTTAGAGCTGATTCCTCCTCATGTTACCTTAGAGCTGATTCCTCCTAATGTTACCTTAAAGCTGATTCCTCCTCATGTCACCTTAAAGCTGATTCCTCCTCATGTCACCTCAAAGCTGATTCCTCCTCATGTTGCCTCAAAGCTGATTCCTCCTCATGTTACCTCAAAGCTGATTCTTCCTCAAAGCTGATTCCTCCTCATGTTACCTCAAAGCTGATTCTTCCTCAAAGCTGATTCCTCCTCATGTCACCTCAAAGCTGATTCCTCCTCATGTTACCTCAAAGCTGATTCCTCCTCAAAGCTGATTCCTCCTCATGTTACCTCAAAGCTGATTCCTCCTCATGTTACCTCAAAGCTGATTCCTCCTCATGTTACCTCAAAGCTGATTCCTCCTCAAAGCTGATTCATCCTCATGTCACCTTAAAGCTGATTCCTCCTCATGTCACCTTAAAGCTGATTCATCCTCATGTCACCTTAAAGCTGATTCCTCCTCACGTTGCTTCAAAACTGATTCCTCCTAATGTTACCTTAAAGCTGATTCCTCCTCATGTTACCTTAAAGCTGATCCCTCCTCATGTTACCTTAAAGCTGATTCCTCCTCATGTTACCTCAAAGCTGATTCCTTCCCATGTTACCTCAAAGCTGATTCCTTCCCATGTTACCTCAAAGCTGATTCCTCCTCATGTCACCTCAAAGCTGATTCCTCCTCATGTTACCTCAAAGCTGATTCCTCCTCATGTTACCTCAAAGCTGATTCCTCCTCAAAGCTGATTCCTCCTCATGTTACCTCAAAGCTGATTCATCCTCATGTCACCTTAAAGCTGATTCCTCCTCATGTTACCTCAAAGCTGATTCATCCTCATGTCACCTCAAAGCTGATTCCTCCTCAAAGCTGATTCCTCCTCATCTCACCTCAAAGCTGATTCCTCCTCAAAGCTGATTCCTCCTCATCTCACCTCAAAGCTGATTCCTCCTCAAAGCTGATTCCTCCTCATGTCACCTCAAAGCTGATTCCTCCTCAAAGCTGATTCCTCCTCATCTCACCTCAAAGCTGATTCCTCCTCAAAGCTGATTCCTCCTCATGTCACCTCAAAGCTGATTCCTCCTCATGTTACCTCAAAGCTGATTCCTCCTAATGTTACCTTAAAGCTGATTCCTCCTCAAAGCTGATTCCTCCTCATGTTACCTCAAAGCTGATTCCTCCTAATGTTACCTCAAAGCTGATTCCTCCTCAAAGCTGATTCCTCCTCATGTTACCTCAAAGCTGATTCCTCCTCATGTTACCTCAAAGCTGATTCCTCCTCATGTTACCTCAAAGCTGATTCCTCCTCATGTTACCTTAAAGCTGATTCCTCCTCATGTTACCTCAAAGCTGATTCCTCCTCATGTTACCTTAAAGCTGATTCCTCCTCATGTTACCTCAAAGCTGATTCCTCCTCAAAGCTGATTCCTCCTCATGTTACCTTAAAGCTGATTCCTCCTCATGTTACCTCAAAGCTGATTCCTCCTCATGTTACCTCAAAGCTGATTCCTCCTCATGTCACCTCAAAGCTGATTCCTCCTCATGTTACCTCAAAGCTGATTTCTCCTCATGTTACCTCAAAGCTGATTCCTCCTCATGTCACCTCAAAGCTGATTCCTCCTCATGTTACCTCAAAGCTGATTCCTCCTCATGTTACCTTAAAGCTGATTCCTCCTCATGTTACCTTAAAGCTGATTCCTCCTCATGTTACCTCAAAGCTGATCCCTCCTCATGTTACCTTAAAGCTGATTCCTCCTCATGTCACCTCAAAGCTGATTCCTCCTCATGTTACCTCAAAGCTGATTCTTCCTCATGTTGCCTGAAAGCTGATTCCTCCTCATGTTACCTCAAAGCTGATTCCTCCTCATGTTACCTTAAAGCTGATTCCTCCTCAAAGCTGATTCCTCCTCATGTCACCTCAAAGCTGATTCCTCCTCAAAGCTGATTCCTCCTCAAAGCTGATTCCTCCTCATGTCATCTCAAAGCTGATTCCTCCTCAAAGCTGATTCCTCCTCATGTCATCTCAAAGCTGATTCCTCCTCATGTCACCTCAAAGCTGATTCCTCCTCATGTTACCTCAAAGCTGATTCCTCCTCAAAGCTGATTCCTCCTCATGTTACCTCAAAGCTGATCCTCCTCATGGTACCTCAAAGCTGATTCCTCCTCATGGTACCTCAAAGCTGATTCCTCCTCATGGTACCTCAAAGCTGATTCCTCCTCATGTCACCTCAAAGCTGATTCCTCCTCATGTTACCTTAAGGCTGATTCCTCCTCAAAGCTGATTCCTCCTCATGTTACCTTAAGGCTGATTCCTCCTCATGTTACCTTAAGGCTGATTCCTCCTCAAAGCTGATTCCTCCTCATGTTACCTTAAGGCTGATTCCTCCTCAAACCTGATTCCTCCTCATGTCACCTCAAACCTGATTCCTCCTCATGTCCCTGTTTGTTCAGGTGGTGAATATCTGTGTGTGGGTGTTGGCCTCAGCCTTCGGGGTCCCTGCCATGGTCCTGGGAAATGTGGAGGTGGAACCGGAGCACAACAGTAAGTCCTTCCCTCACTTACACACACCATACAGCGAGTACATTCATGTATGACATGTACCCACATAAATGTACCTCACACATGTTGGCCTTCCAGCATACACAATCAAACATGTTGTACTCTCGTGTGTAATCCACTGCTCTGTGATTGTCTGGTGAATAAATATGCAAAGCTCTGTATGAATGTGTGTGTGCAGCAGATTCCATGGCTATGTTTAGCTCTCTGCTGCGGGTGTGTTTTTTCTGGAATAAAGCACGCTGTGTGTGGAGAGATTGCTCGGGGAGATGGGATGCGAGCGTACCGATGTAGAAGTGTTGCCGCCGCCTCGGGTTTGGAAATTATTTCACAGCATTTGACTAACAGGCTGAACACATGTTGTGCCGTACTCCTCTCCGCTGCTTCCAATCAAACGAGTACAAATAGATTTCAGGCCTTGAAGAGAATCACATGGAACGCACAACATGATGTTTGGTGTTATTATTAACTTCCACACAGCAGGCGCACGTTTGTGTCTGCGGTGATCAAGTGGGAAGAGTTCTTTCTCTCATCGTATAAATAAAGCATCGGGATGAAAGTGACTCAGCTTCTTCTTTTGTGTTCTGATGATTAAAAAGCAAAGTGACTGAGGAGAGCTGGTGACCTGTGAGATTTAAAGGAAGCTGAGGCTTTTATTGAATAATGCCAAAAGACATAAACACACAGGTGTTGTTTGTTTACATTATCTTTTATATCATGTGCATGACTGAGATTGAAAATAGCTGCACTGCTCTTCATCTCCCTCTATCCCTCTCTCCAACACGGTCTCAGCAGATGTGTGTCTAACATGAGTCTGGTCCTGCTGGAGGTTTCTGCCTGTTAAAGGAAGTTTAAAGGAAGTTTAACAGGCAGAAAAAGTTGAAGTAAAATTAGGGCTGGCTCAGGCTTGGACCAGCTCTTAGTTATTCTGCTATAGGCTTAAACTAGGGAAGCTGACACTCTGGCATCCTGTCTTTCCCTCTCTCTCCTCTCTCTGCCTGTCACTTACTTTAACTGTTCCTGTCCCATTAAAGTTACTAACCATAGACCTTTCTGGAGTCCCTGAGCTCCCTTGTCTCGTCTCACCACTATCATCTCTCTCTCTCTTTCTTCATCTCCCTCTATCCCTCTCTCCAACTTGGTCTCAGCAGATGTGTGTCTAACATGAGTCTGGTCCTGCTGGAGGTTTCTGCCTGTTAAAGGAAGTTTGACAGGCAGAAACAGTTGAAGTAAAAGTAGGCTTCAAAGTTTCCTTTATGATAAAGCTTATGATAGAGCTGACTCAGGCTTGGACCAGCTCTTAGATATGCTGCTATAGGCTTAGACTGCCAGGGGAGCTGACACACTGGGATCCTGTCTTTCCCTCTTTCTCCTCTCTCTTCCTGTCCCATTAAAGTTACTAACCATAAACCTTTCTGGAGTCCCTGAGCTCCCTTGTCTTGTAGGTGCCTCTGGATCTCTACTATCATCTCTCTCTCTCTTCATCTCCCTCTATCCCTCTCTCCAACACGGTAGGTCTCAGCAGATGTGTGTCTAACATGAGTCTGGTCCTGCTGGAGGTTTCTGCCTGTTAAAGGAAGTTTGTCCTTGCTGCTGTAACTTGCCAAATACTTTCAAGAGTAGGCTTCAAACTTTCCTTTTTGAGAAAGCTTACAGTTAGAGCTGGCTCAGGCTTGGACCAGCTCTTAGTTATGCTGCTATAGGCTTAAACTAGGGAAGCTGACACACTGGGATCCTGTCTTTCCCTCTCTCTCCTCTCTCTGCCTGTCTCTTACTTTAACTCTTCCTGTCCCATTAAAGTTACTAACCATAGACCTTTCTGGAGTCCCTGAGCTCCCTTGTCTCGTCTCACCACTATCATCTCTCTCTCTCTCTTCATCTCCCTCTATCCCTCTCTCCAACACGGTAGGTCTCAGCAGATGTGTGTCTAACATGAGTCTGGTCCTGCTGGGGGTTTCTGCCTGTTAAAGGAAGTTTTTCCTCGCCACTGTAACTTGCTAAATACTTTCAAAGTAGGCTTCAAACCTTCCTTTTTGATGAAGCTCAGGCTCAGGCTTGGACCAGCTCTTAGTTATGCTGCTATAGGCTTAGACTGCCAGGGGAACAGACACAATATGATTCTGTCTTTCCCTCTCTCTGCCTGTCCCATTCAAGTTACTAACCATAGACCTTTCTGGAGTCCCTGAGCTCCCTTGTCCCGTAGGTTCCTTCTACAACTACTACTATCATCTCTCTCTCTCTCTCTCTCTCTCTCTCTCTCTCTCTCTCTCTCTCTCCTCTCTCTCTCTCTCTCTCTCTCTCTCTCTCTCTCTCTCTCTTCCTGTCATTTACTTTAACTCTCCCTGTCCCATTAAAGTTACTAACCATAGACCTTTCTGGAGTCCCTGAGCTCCCTTGTCCCGTAGGTTCCTCTGGATCTCTGCTGTAGATTTTCCAGACTCCAGCTGCTACAACTACTACTATCCGTCTCCCCACTATCATCTCTCTCTCTCTCTCTATCTCCCTCTATCCCTCTCTCCAACACGGTCTCAGTAGATGTGTGTCTCACATGAGTCTGGTCCTGCTGGAGGTTTCTGCCTGTTAAAGGAAGTTTGTCCTTGCCACTGTAACTTGCTAAATGCTGCAAAGTGCTCTGCTCATGGTGGATTAAGATGAGATCAGACTGAGTCCTGTCTGGAAGATGGGACTGGATCTGATCCGGTCTTGATGTTGGGTCTTTGTTAATAATAGAACATAGAGTACGGTCTAGACCTGCTCTGTTTGGAAAGAGTCTTGAGATAATGTTTGTTGTGATTTGGTGGTCTGCAAAAAGCTGTACTTGTAGTTTCAGAACTTTCATAGTAGTTGAGTTGAGTTGAGTAGAAGTTTAGGAGATTATCATTTCATCATGAGGTTGCAGGAATGAGGAAATTTAACATGTCTGTGCAAAAACTCAAAAACATTTAAAAAATGAAACCATTCAAAGATCCATTAAGTTGGTGCTCTGCAGCCCGCACTCCTCTCTCTAGCTTTTAGACACACCTTATTATATCCCTACACTTGTTTGTTGAAATAGCTTCCGCCAGAAATGTCAGACTAATTATTTCCTGTCCCCAAATATAGAGGGACAATGTGAACCAGTCAGCTCTCTGAGCCCAGTTTTCTCTGGCCTTCAGATGGTTTTTATTTATTATGCATGTGTTGCTGGACTTTTTGGCGGAAGCTCGATATGAATGTATCCAAAATAAAGTCCCTCATTGTTGTACAAATGTCCAACATTGGTCAGCAGAAGTCCAAACCTCAGGAGCTGTGATCTGAGCCAAGGAAGCTTTGTCACAGTGAGGCAGAATGAAATGTTCTTGACATTCAATTCTGCACGAGGAGACAAAACAAAGCAATACTGTCATTACAAACAGCATATACACCATCGTTATGATACCATTAGGTGGCTGAAGGGATGTGTGAGTCTTGCTGCTGTTAATTTTCTCAAAGCGTTTAAGATCAATTACTTGAAAAGTATAAATGCTGTCATGTTGAGTCCACAAGGAATGAAAGGACCCTCTGTTTTAAAGGATACAAGTGGGATTTACTGGATTCATATTGAAGTGTTATCTGTTTATCACTATGGAACAGGTCTGAAGGATTTACATTGATATGTTTTACAATACAAATAGTTCCAAGGGCAACTAAGAGTGCAAATAGTGGTAAGCATGTGTTTTAGTGATGGGAAGTTCTCTGAAAAGAGCCGGCTCTTTTGACTCCAGAGCGGCTCTTAATTTAGGATCTTTTGTAGCCGTATGTTTAACCTTAACTTTACAAAAAATAATGGTTTGTGTTGAAAACCCTTTAAGTACTGTGTTTTTATGAGAAGCCTTATAATGCCCAATTTTGTAAATTTATTGTGTTACAAAACCATTCTTACCCTAACCCTAGGATTAGGATTAGGGTTAGGATTAGGGTTAGGATTAGGGTTAGGGTTAATGTTAGGGTTGTGATTAGGGTTAGGGTTAGGGTTGTGATTAGGGTTAGGGTTAGGGTTTGGGTTAGGGTTGTGATTAGGGTTAGGGTTAGGGTTTGGGTTAGGGTTGTGATTAGGGTTAGGGTTAGGGTTTGGGTTAGGGTTAGGGTTAGGGTTTGGGTTAGGGTTGTGGTTAGGGTTAGGGTTAGGGTTAGGGTTTGGGTTGTGATTAGGGTTAGGGTTAGGGTTTGGGTTAGGGTTGTGGTTAGGGTTAGGGTTAGGGTTAGGGTTTGGGTTAGGGTTTGGGTTGTGATTAGGGTTTGGGTTGTGATTAGGGTTTGGGTTGTGATTAGGGTTTGGGTTTGGGTTAGGGTTTGGGTTGTGATTAGGGTTAGGGTTTGTGTTGTGATTAGGGTTTGGGTTTGGGTTGTGATTAGGGTTAGGATTAGGGTTAGGGTTAGGGTTGTGATTAGGGTTAGGGTTGTGGTTAGGGTTAGGGTTGTGATTAGGGTTTGGGTTGTGATTAGGGTTAGGGTTAGGGTTTGGGTTAGGGTTTGGGTTGTGGTTAGGGTTAGGGTTAGGGTTTGGGTTGTGATTAGGGTTAGGATTAGGGTTAGGGTTAGGGTTGTGGTTAGGGTTAGGGTTGTGGTTAGGGTTAGGGTTGTGATTAGGGTTTGGGTTGTGATTAGGGTTAGGGTTAGGGTTTGGGTTAGGGTTTGGGTTGTGATTAGGGTTTGGGTTGTGATTAGGGTTTGGGTTTGGGTTAGGGTTTGGGTTGTGATTAGGGTTAGGATTAGGGTTATGGTTAGGGTTTGGGTTGTGATTAGGGTTAGGATTAGGGTTAGGGTTAGGGTTAGGATTAGGGTTAGGGTTGTGGTTAGGGTTAGGGTTTGGGTTAGGGTTAGGGTTAGGGTTAGGGTTTGGGTTGTGATTAGGGTTAGGATTAGGGTTAGGGTTAGGGTTGTGGTTAGGGTTAGGGCTGTGGTTAGGGTTAGGGTTAGGGTTGTGGTTAGGGTTAGGGTTAGGGTTTGGGTTGTGATTAGGGTTAGGATTAGGGTTAGGGTTAGGGTTGTGGTTAGGGTTAGGGTTGTGGTTAGGGTTAGGGTTAGGGTTGTGGTTAGGGTTAGGGTTAGGGTTGTGATTAGGGTTTGGGTTGTGATTAGGGTTAGGGTTAGGGTTTGGGTTAGGGTTTGGGTTGTGATTAGGGTTTGGGTTGTGATTAGGGTTTGGGTTGTGATTAGGGTTTGGGTTAGGGTTTGGGTTGTGATTAGGGTTAGGGTTTGTGTTGTGATTAGGGTTTGGGTTTGTGTTGTGATTAGGGTTTGGGTTTGGGTTGTGATTAGGGTTAGGATTAGGGTTAGGGTTAGGGTTGTGATTAGGGTTAGGGTTGTGGTTAGGGTTAGGGTTGTGATTAGGGTTTGGGTTTGGGTTAGGGTTTGGGTTGTGATTAGGGTTAGGGTTGTGATTAGGGTTTGGGTTGTGATTAGGGTTTGGGTTGTGATTAGGGTTTGGGTTTGGGTTAGGGTTTGGGTTGTGATTAGGGTTAGGGTTTGTGTTGTGATTAGGGTTTGGGTTTGGGTTGTGATTAGGGTAAACCGAACCAGAACCAAACTCAAGCAAACAGAACCAGAACCAAACAGAACCAGAACCAAACAGAATCAGGACCAAACCAGAATCAAACCGAACCAGAACCGATCCAGAACCGAACCAGAACCAAACCGAACCAGAACCGATCTAGTACCGAACCAGAACCGAACCGAACCAGAACCGATCCAGAACCGAACCAGAAACGAACCAGAACCGAACTGAACCAGAACCGATCCAGAACCGATCCAGAACCGATCCAGAACTGATCCAGAACCGAACTCGAGAAAACAGAACCAGAACCAAACTCAAGCAAACAGAACCAGAACCAAACTCAAGCAAACAGAACCAGAACCAACCAGCAGCAAACATTATTAACGTCCTCAGGTTGGCTTTGAGAAAAATCAGATGCCTCAGCTTGGATGGTCTGATCCGATTTCTCCTCTCAGTGAGTATTTTCCCGGTCTTTGAGAAGACTCTCTCAGAAGGAACAGATGAAGCCACGATACACAGCCTCCCCTCCATCACCTGTATCCTATATCCTCACATGTGATTGGCCGCATGGCCGCCTTGCTGACCAATCAAAACAAAGCTCTGCTGTGAGCAGAGCTGGGGCTGAGCACTGAGAGAGCTAAGCAGGGAAAGGAACAAACTGGGAGCCGGCTCTTCTGATCCATTCTCAATAGTGCGGGCAGAGACAATCTCACACTCTTCTGTGGAGACGTCGGTGTCTCCATCTATTATACATGACAGGTAGGGGGCGGGGTGGTTTCATCACCGGTCTTTCGATCTGGGATTTGAATTGTGTGAACGGGAGTGTTATAGGCTGTGTTAAACTTAATGACCATTTCATTCTCATCTGTTGAGCGATAACTCTCATCTAATCTCTGCAGAGAAGTTGGGAGGGGCTCAGTGTGTCCGGTGATGCAGTGGTCCCGACAGTTTGTGTGTTCCTCACTGTCGTTGCGCAACTTCAAAGTTTCAAGTTTCAAGTTTGGAGCCCAAACTGAAACGTGTGTGTCCATCATCAAACAGCAGAATTCAAGCACTGCAACATTACAAAGTCAGTTCACTATTTAATAACGCCATAAATTCTCATTATAACTGGCCTCCAGGTGTTCATGTATGAATTATGCATTGATTGGTTTCCTGCTCCTCTGATTGGACAGAGAAACGGGAATGAGGCTGATGAGTTAATAACTTTGGGACCTGCAGCTCGAGCACCACACATGATCACTAAATGTGCCATTCAAATAGTAAATCTGAAGTTAAAGGTGGTTTGATGTGACGGTAGAATACAGGAGGGGATGATTGTGTTAATGACGATCTGACTTTGATGCATGATAACTGCATCTCCTCTCCTTTCGCTCATTCCCTCCAAAAGGAGTCACTACCTGCAGGAATCCCTCTGTACTCGTGATGTGAAACAGCATCAGCTTAGGCTCAGTAATTAGATTGTCTATTAGGAAGTCTGACTTGTGCTGACCCTTTTAGTATGCACTGCTGAACTCCATTTCCTCTAATGAGATGTCAATCTCTCCGGCTTCACCTCTCCTCCGTGCAGGTTTCCCTCCTGTGAGCTTCTCTGCTGCTGCAACATGAATGATCAAAGAGAAGGTTCATTTTATCCTCGCGGGTCATCGGACTGATTTATTGAAAGTGCATGCCCCTGAAACACTTTAGCATTCATGATGATACCTGCAGAGATGTGTGTGACTCTTGTAGCAAATATTGAAGCTTTACTTCTGATTTTTCCTTCCTCCCAGTTATTTTTAATATTACTCTGTGAGTGTATGAAGCCAGTGACGGTAAAGATGACTGACTTTAAACCTAATTAGTGATTAGGGTTTGGGTTAGGGTTTGGGTTGTGATTAGGGTTAGGGTTGTGATTAGGGTTAGGGTTAGGGTTTGGGTTAGGGTTAGGGTTAGGGTTAGGGTTTGGGTTAGGGTTAGGGTTAGGGTTGTGATTAGGGTTTGGGTTGTGATTAGGGTTAGGGTTAGGGTTAGGGTTGTGATTAGGGTTAGGGTTAGGGTTTGGGTTAGGGTTAGGGTTGTGATTAGGGTTTGGGTTGTGATTAGGGTTAGGGTTAGGGTTAGGGTTAGGGTTGTGATTAGGGTTTGGGTTGTGATTAGGGTTTGGGTTAGGGTTAGGGTTGTGATTAAGGTTAGGGTTAGGGTTAGGGTTGTGATTAGGGTTTGGGTTAGGGTTAGGGTTTGGGTTGTGATTAGGGTTTGGGTTGTGATTAGGGTTTGGGTTAGGGTTAGGGTTGTGATTAAGGTTAGGGTTAGGGTTAGGGTTGTGATTAGGGTTTGGGTTAGGGTTAGGGTTTGGGTTGTGATTAGGGTTTGGGTTGTGATTAGGGTTTGGGTTAGGGTTAGGGTTGTGATTAAGGTTAGGGTTAGGGTTTGGGTTGTGATTAGGGTTTGGGTTAGGGTTAGGGTTGTGATTAAGGTTAGGGTTAGGGTTTGGGTTGTAATTAGGGTTAGGGTTAGGGTTGTGATTAGGGTTAGGGTTAGGGTTAGGGTTGTGATTAAGGTTAGGGTTAGGGTTTGGGTTGTGATTAGGGTTAGGGTTAGGGTTAGGGTTAGGGTTGTGATTAGGGTTAGGGTTAGGGTTTGGGTTGTGATTAGGGTTAGGGTTAGAATTAGGGTTAGGGTTAGGGTTAGGGTTAGAACCTGAACTAAACTTAAGCAAACAGTACCAGAACCAAACTCATGCAAACAGAACCAGAACCAAACGGAACCAGAACCAAACCAAACCAGAACCAAACCGAACTAGAACCAAACCGAACCAGAACCGAGTCGGAACCGAACCAGAATCGATTGGGAACCGATTCATCATGAATCGATGATACCTGGAGAGATGTGTGTGACTCTTGTAGCAAATATTGAAGCTTTACTTCAGGTTTTTCCTTCCTCCCAGTTACTTGTATTATTACTCTGTGAGTGTATGAAGCCAGTGACGGTAAAGATGACTGACTTTAAACCTAATTAGTGGTCGACGGATATCGGTTTCCTAACGCTCAATGCTGATAAGAGCATGTCAGCCGATTGCCAGATTATGCAGATATCATGTTGTTTTCATTTTCATTTTGCATTTGAACAGATAACATTCACAAAAATATACACTGAACAATATTAGAAATAAGTTGGCACGTTTCTCACTATTCCACATCACCTGAGCTCTGCCAGTAAAATTGACAGCAGCCACACTGACAAGGCTGCCTGCAGAGTCTGCAGACGTTAATTGTTCATTTCTATAATCGCCCTCATGAGCATGGAAGCGGGGCAATTAGGGATGTCAATTTCAAGTATTTTCCATCATCGATCTTGGGAAATGTTAATGATCACGTTTTTTCCCCTGAATCAAATTTTCCTTCACGACACAATATATATTTTAGACAACTCACGTTTAAATTGTTTATTGTAGCAGCAAATACATATTCATGTTTGGCGCCCAGGGTCCGGCATCATCACTCCCTGCAGATAAGTTTACATGCAGACTTTGAGGAGTGATGAGCAAAACATACTAAACACCCCCGGAGCCTGCAGGTGGAAGCTGGGGAGGCGGCGGGGAAGAAGAAAATATCAGCAATAGGCATGCAGCAGCAGAGTCGTTGACAGGCAGAGGGAGAGATGGGAGATTTTTTCCCAGTTTAAATAGACCGCCAATTTGAGAGGCAGAGGGCAGGATTGGATGATGGATAAGAGAGTGGGACATGTGACGTGTATGGCATTGCAGCTCGAGTTGTCTGCCTGAACTAGCTCGCAGGCGTCGCTCCATAACTGACAGTATTGAATATCCAGTCCCTCCAGGAAGTTGCGATTTCGCGATCGCAACTATCAACGCAAATTCAACCAATCAGGGCGATTTGATCGGCACTTTTCAACAATAAAACACGCACAGAGAACGGGTGAAGAGAGGGGACAGCAGGCAGGACAAGTGACCATGACAACGTTGTTATTTATAGATTGAGGGGCTCAGTGTTAGCTTGGTCTCTACCTGCAGCAGGTGTGCTTTATGAACCAGCTCTCCTCACCTCCATGCATCTGTCTCGTCTTCATTGAGGATTTTTACCCCCCGGTGTGCGTTAGTGACAAAGACACAACCGGGGGGAAGTCTGTTTAATATTTGATGTTTGACGTTGTTGCCGTGGTTACCGTAAAAAGCTCTGCATCTACAGCTTGATTTAATCCAGTTTGGTGATACATCAGACACATTCAGTAAGTTTTGATCAACTCCTTGTCATCAAAGATGCAGATTCACTTCAGAGTGCTGTGAACTGACTGTGCATCAGTCGCTGCGAGGTGCATTCAGGGACCGTCGTAAATGTGCAATACAGACCTTTCATGGCATTTTTCTGTGAATCAAGATAATCAAAATACAGTCAGTGGCCACATCAAGAATGTTTTCTAAAAACAACTGTAATTTAGCGTATTTACTTGCCCCTGAGATGTTATTGGGGGAAAAAAGCAAAAAAAAAAAATCGCAAATTTCACTGCATTTTTTTCGAAAAGCTGTCGCAAAATCAGGCTTTTTGGGGACGCAACAATCACAAAAAAATCTAGCGAAATCCTGGAGGGACTGAATATCTACAGATCATATTGAGGTGTTCAAAATGTTAAACCCGCCGAATATCAACATGTGGAGCAGGCTCAGAATCTCCGCGGACATACAGTCATAAAAGTGAAGGCTCAGACTTCAACAAGGGAACTGAACAGAAACATATTTCAGACTCACAGAGTCCAGTTTTCTGTCTACTCGTTCTTATTGAGAAAAATAAGCATGTGTAGGTGGTCAGGTGTCAGCCGGGGGCACAACCGGGTCAGAATCAGTCCGAGGGCGGAGAAAGAAAGCGCTCGTGGAGACCTGTCACTCAGCCGCAGCCCCCAGCTGAGCGTGAACACCTTCAGTCAGCTGATTCACATCCAAACATGCTTTAAACTTCAAACACCTCCCTGATAGATAAATGTATATGAGACCAAATTATGTTTGTTCCACAGGATGGAAAATTGTTTCAAATAAGTTCTTAATCAATTCATCGATAATCGATTGTAATTGTTTACATCCCTACTACACACTGTACCTTTAAGAGTGAGGATGTCACACGAGTTAGGAGGACCGGAAATCTAAATCAGGCAAACTTAAAATGCAAAAGCAACACTGAGTAAATCATGCAGATAATGAGGTGTATGACCTGTTTGACTTTAAGCTTCTCTGATTGATGCATTCATTTCACTGCTGTCATGTAAAGCAGTTACATGTTTTTATGAGTGGTCCCCAATTTGTATAGGTTTAGGCACCACGGTTTACCGGGTGTGCCGCCTGTTTTCTTGTGCAAAGAGGAATAGAAAACGGCTTTACGATAATAATATTCCATTACATTAAAGGCAGGAACTCTGGAGGAGAACAGAGTCAACATTCAGGCCAGAGTCAAACAAAATGCAATAAAGAAATGCAACAAGAACAAGAAGGACCGATGCAAATAAAAGGAATTAAAGTGATAACATAGACGGATATTAAAAAGCTGTTAAAGCAATAAAAGAAGATGAAAGGATTAGAAGGAGACAAGGAGATAGGGAAGGGTCTGCAGCTGTGTTTGAACTCTCAGAGGAAGCGTGACTGCCCACAGGAAGTTTATTCAGCTGCTGGAGAGTCCGCCTCTGATCACAGCCCCCCCCCCCCCCCCCCCCCCTCTGCTGAGCCGAGTCCCTGATACCTGATAACACCTGATGGATAACCACGAGTCCGTCTCAGACTGAGAATGAGGCGGTTTCATTTCTCTCCCTATATCTGCTCATCAGTTTCTGCTGAGTGGATCCAGCTGGTTCCTTTGTTCACTTCGGGTGTGTGTGCGTGTGACATCATCTCTCTCAGGCATTCACAGATTTCAGTAAAACACACACACACACACACACACATACGTACATATTTAGAGTGGTATATTAATGGAGGAGTCTTGCAGCAGGACAGATTTACTCCACGCATACTAAGTAGTGCTGCCGTGTTTCCAAGCAGTGCCTTATAGGGTTGTGTGAGAGTGATGGTGTGTGTGTGTGTGCGAACGTGTGATGTGATCATGCTGGCAGACCGGGGACATCGTGACAAATTTGCTGTTTGAGTTTACAGCTCACAGATGGCTGCTCCTCTCCTAAAAAGGCCAAAAAACTCAAACTCAATTCTGCAGTTTCTGCAGTAACTGATGCACGTGACCTCGATGTGACCTTGAACGAGGTTTATACGAAACACCAGGGAGAAAAGGACGGAAACATATCTTTAGAAGACGAGGCAAGTTTATTAATATCACTCTATTTATACAATGAGCAACTCAAAGTGCTAAAAACACGACATTTCAAGCATTTTGTGATAGAAGAAATAAGCAAATAAGACATTCTAATGCACAATAATTGGCCTTTTTCAGTCAGAGTTCCATCCTCTGTTGCCCTCAGTAAGACTTCTATATTGTGAGTACAGCTGTGTGTCAGGTTAGCTTGTAGCACGTAGGAATGCACCTCCCATGTGTCAACAAAATGGGCAGTAATCTCCCCTTAGGACTCCGTGGCACGTAAAGTCCACCTATCGCTGGTGTGTGATTCCCAGAAGATTGAAATGCATCCTCCACCTTTTGTCTTCTCTCAGCATGAAGAGAGGGAACACCTCCTTCTTTCTTTCTTTCTGTCTTTAGGTCAGTGGTTCACAAACTTTTTCTGCAGGGCCCCCCTTTGTTGGTGAAAATATTTCCAGAATCACAAAATGATAACTGATCAGGCATGTGAAAATATGTTAACTCACTGTGACCCCCATCAAACAAGTCTACTGTACAATGCTAATCAACTCATGCCTGAGCCTGAGACTACAGGAAGACGTTTTTATAATCCTCTTTGTGTTCAGAACTTCTTACTAAATCTGTGTTATCTGAATTTCCTCTCCTCTCCTCCTCCCCTGTTAACATAATTTAGGCATCTAACTGTACTCTATTTTACTCTTCAGGGGACTTTTATTGTGAAGAGTTTGTCAGAATGGTAATATTAATCGTTGGAGTAGCCTACACAGGGGTGGGACTAAGCATCTACACCCATTGCCAATTGGCTCAGAGGAAGAAACTACGTAGGTTTCCCTGACGAATCAATGCTGCTAAATTTGATGGCGTCATCACGGTCACCACGCAGCCGCTGGATAAGCAAATGAGACAAATGTGGCATCGATGGAAAGCTGAGAATGTCCGCTGTAACTGAGTTTTTAAAGCTTGTTGATAGGATCAGCGGTTAAAAAGTTATTAAACATTTAAAGGGGACATATCACGCTTTTTTCATCAATATATATTGTTCTTAGAGGTCCCCAAAACATGTCTTTAAAGTTTATGCTCAAAAAAACACTTTGAAATTAGATTTTGGTCTGCCTGAAGAACCCTCTTCTTCAGTCCTCATCAGAACAGTCTGTTTTCTCTCTGACCACGCCCCCTCAGGAAGTGGGTGTGCCCTCGGCTGTCCAGCACGTTGATCTAATGTTTACATGTTGGCTGAATATACACGGCTGCTCAGAGATCACGTTACTTCAACCCTCTGAATCTGATCCAGAATCTGATCCTGACGGAGAGGCGCCTGTAGCAGGACCTTTCTGAAGGATTGGTCACAGATTTAGTGTTTCTTGTTGTTTTATTTGTCAGTATGTTGACGTGTGTCTTGGTACACAGCTACAGCTACAGCTATGAACATGTAGCTATGTGGCTATGCTAATTAGCGCTAGCACTTATCCATGACAAATAAAAATCATCCACTAGATCTTCAAATCTGCAGACGTGGGGAGTAAAACCGACCTTTGTGTTTATTAAGACAGCCTACAACTAGCATGCCTCCCTCCTAAGCTCCTTGTTAGCACACATGTGTGCAGGGAATGAAAAACGGAGGAGGGATTGAGTTGTATTTTATACAGTCTATGGGCTGAACAAGCTCCGAGCTCTGACTCCGTGACAGACCGGATATTGTTGTTACGTAACAAAAACACTGAAGTCTGAAACGGCTCGTTTCACACACATTTACAGAAAGGTGGAGAAATCAGAACAGGGGCAGAATGGATTCTTTTCATTCTCGGGGGGTTTGTAGACAGGGACACATATTTCAGGTAGAGAACCATTAAAAAGTCCATTTTGCATGATATGTCACCTTTAAGAATAAGAGCCTCTTGTGAGGGTTAAAGCAATAAAAGAAGATGAAAGGATTAGAAGGAGACAAGGAGATAGCGAAGGGTCTACAGCTGTGTTTGAACTCTCAGAGGAAGCAAGGACCGGTTGTGGCATGCTAGTTGTAGGCTGTCTTAATAAACACAAAGGTCGGTTTTATTCCCCACGTCTGCAGATTTGAAGATCTAGTGGATGATTTTTATTTGTCATGGAAAAGTGCTAGCGCTAGTTAGCATAGCCACATAGCTACATGTTCGTAGCTGTGTACCAAGACACACGTCGACATGCTGATGAATAAAACAACAAGAAACACTAAATCTGTGACCAATCCTTCAGAAAGGTCCTGCTGCAGGCGCCTCTCCATCAGGATCAGATTCTGGATCAGATTCAGAGGGTTGAAGTAACGTGATCTCTGAGCAGCCGTGTATATTCAGCCAACATGTAAACATTAGATCAACGTGCTGGAGATCCGAGGCCACACCCACTTCCTGAGGGGGCGTGGTCACAGAGAAAACAGCCTGTTCTGAGCAGGGCTGAAAAAGAGGGTTCTTCAGGCAGACCAGAATCTGATTTCAAAGTGTTTTTTTTTAGCATAAACTTTAAAGACATGTTTTGGGGACCTCTTAGACCAATATATATGTTGATGAAAAAAGTGTGATATGTCACCTTTAAGAACAAGAGCTGTTGAGTTTCCCTATAGTAAAATACTAAGAGTAAGACAGTTGAATTCCTCCCAGTCACTCTATCCTGTTATAAAAACAGACATTTGATTTTGAATTCAGTAGTTAAGGTATTCAAGTCACCTGAGATAACCCTGTTTTCTTCCATCCCTCACCTCAGGAGGAGACATTGATATTTATTTCCTTCAGGCTTGACCTACACTGAAACGTGCTCGAGGAGGACAACTCTTGTTATTCCCGTCGTCTCTCTCCTTCTCCGACTGCCTCTTGATTTCAGACTTGATGTTGCCGCTGGTTCTTAATAGCTTGCATGGTCAGGTTTGTGTTTGTCTGGGAATTGATTTTCCCCTCTGGGCCTGATCAGGTCACGCCAGCTCTTCATGCTGTTTGCTAAATATGTAGCTGACCTTTTTTTAATCCATCCTAAAAGCCAATTAAGACTCCCAATACTCTGCCTTTTTAGTTTTCTGTACAGAAACCAAGCTGAGACACGGTTTGGATAACAATCACTGCACAGAAACTGAACATTTTCAACTGGAAGCATTGACCTCTCACTGATTCAGTCTGTTTCTCCAGACGTCCACATGTTAGACACTTATCAGGGCTATTTTAAGTTTAATAGAGTAGTGCGGTGTAGCCAGCAGGACGATGGGAGGTCTAGCGGTAAGATATTGATCCAGTCTCAGCCTGCAGCGAAGGGCTAATCCTATAATCATTTTTATTAGTCTACTCTGCAGCAGAGCTACATGTGCAACACGACTCCTCTCCTCTCTGCTGATTCTTCCTGTCTGTTTTCTGAATGCACACCTCTCCTCCTTTCTCCTGTTATATTTACATTTCATTATAGAGCCGGTGTTTATTCTCAAATCGCTGTGATTGCTTCAACTCTCCAATTTCTTTCTCATCTCTGTTCTCTCTTTTGTCTTCGCACTGTTTTAATTAAATAAAAGGTTGAAATGATTTGCAAACCTTCACATTCTGTTTTCATCAACACTTCAAACAGCATGCCAGCTTTTTGGGAATTAGGGTTGCAGTCATTTGTTGTGTGTTTCATAATTCAGTCGTTCTAGGGAGAGCCGTTCCCCCTGGAGGCAATCATTTTGATAGTTCATTTAAGAGCTGATTTCTTTCCCAACAAATACAAAGACAATTTTATAATATATAATAAATAGTTAAGAATTTCCAGAGACAACTGTAAATGTTTTATTGTGTGTATAAAATCACATTTTCATCCAAAAAAGACTCACCCCTCAGGACATCTTTTATTAATCTCATTCCTTCATTTTCTCATCCTCATGTTTAATTCTCATTTCGGTACCATTGTATTTTATTCACGCAGTCTCATTTCAAAAAATGTAAATTTGACCGGCTCAAATGGGATGAGAATGAAACAAATTGTATTCCTGTTTGGTTCCTCTTTTTATTTTTGGTTTCCCTTCATTCATTCCTAGAGATGTTCAGAAGCTGCTCATTCGCTAGTTGCTTAAAGGCGCTATGAGGATTTTTTAAGTGGTTGAGAAACAGACTGAAACTGATACTGATGCCTCTTTATGACCCTTAAAAGCAAACAAGACCATCCACAACACTCATAGCTTATCTGTTGTCATTTTTAAAAGGTGACAACTCAACCCCTCCTCTGTTTTTCATTCCCTGCACACATGTGTGCTAACAAGGAGCTTAGGAGGGAGGCATGCTAGTTGTAGGCTGTCTTAATAAACACAAAGGTCGCTTTTACTCCCCACGTCTGCAGATTTGAAGATCTAGTGGATGATTTTTATTTACCATGGATAAGTGCTAGCGCTAATTAGCATAGCTACATAGCTACATGTCGTAGCTGTAGCTGTGTACCAAGGCACACGTCGACATACTGACAAATAAAACAACAAGAAACACTAAATCTGTGACCAATCCTTCAGAAAGGTCCCGCTGCCTTTCTGGCAGAGGTCGGTTTTACTCCCCACGTCTGCAGATTTGAAGATCTAGTGGATGATTTTTATTTGTCATGGATAAGTGCTAGCGCTAGTTAGCATAGCCACATAGCTACATGTTCGTAGCTGTGTACCAAGACACACGTCGACATACTGATAAATAAAACAACAAGAAACACTAAATCTGTGACCAATCCTTCAGAAAGGTCCTGCTGCAGGCGCCTCTCTGTCAGGATCAGATTCTGGATCAGATTCAGAGGGTTGAAGTAACGCTGGTCTGTGAGCAGCCGTGTATATTCAGCCAACATGTAAACATTAGATCAAAGTGCTGGAGAGCCGAGGCACATCCACTTCCTGAGGGGGCGTGTTGTGTTGTCTGCTGACGCGTGGCGATGACGTCACAGACAGGCAGTCTGATTTGAGTAACGTTTAACGTCTTTATCATTAAAAGTGCCAAAAAAAACCCACATCCATATAAAGTCTGCGAAAGAAGCCGAAAACATCAGCGACAGTCGCTGGAAATACGTGAGACTCAGAAACAGAGATAACACAGAGACTGGCTGTAAAATGTCAACATTAGACAATGCTGCAGATGTTACTTCGACGCCCTCATATTTGATCTCTGTGTGTCCACGTTTGACGACAGCTCTGACAGACATCTCTGCACCAGGACAGAAACGCCACCACGACACACACTCCGACACACACTTCCTACGAGTCTCTTAGATGGATTAGTCGGCCCATCCATTAGTGGCAGCAGGATGCCAGATGATTACAGCCTCCTTCCTGCCGCTGTGTCCTTGGGCAAGGCTTTTGACCCCAATTACTGAGAGCAGCGTGCCATGACTGTCCCTGCAGCTGTCAGGTTATGAATCCACTCTGTTTGTTCAGAGGAGACCAGCAGAGGAGAGGAAGTGGGGATAGAGAGCGAACCTTTGTAAACGCTGAATGTCAATTTGTTGTACGGCTAGCAGCCACTCCAGAACACACATGGTAAACAAACAGGGGCGCTGAATGTATTTATAGAGGAGGCAGGCGAGGGAAACGTAAGACACAGCTGTGTTTAAGGAGGAAAAGACTGAAGATGAGGAGAGGAGAGAAAAGTTAAAGGTGACATATCACGCTTTTTTCATCAACATATATTGGTCTAAGAGGTCCCCAAAACATGTCTTTAAAGTTTATGCTCAAAAAAACACTTTGAAATCAGATTTTGGCATTCCTGAAAAGTCCTTTTCTTCAGTCCTCTTCAGAACACTCTGTTTTCTCTCTGACCACGCCCCCTCAGGAAGTGGATGTGCCTCGGCTCTCCAGCACGTTGATCTAATGTTTACATGTTGGCTGAATATACACGGCTGCTCAGAGATCACGTTACTTCAACCCTCTGAATCTGATCCTGACGGAGAGGCGCCTGTAGCAGGACCTTTCTGAAGGATTGGTCACAGATTTAGTGTTTCTTGTTGTTTTATTTGTCAGTATGTAGACGTGTGTCTTGGTACACAGCTACGAACATGTAGCTATGTGGCTATGCTAACTAGCGCTAGCACTTATCCATGATAAATAAAAATCATCCACTAGATCTTCAAATCTGCAGACGTGGGGAGTAAAACCGACCTCTGCCAGAAAGGCAGCAGGACCTTTCTGAAGGATTGGTCACAGATTTAGTGTTTCTTGTTGTTTTATTTGTCAGTATGTAGACGTGTGTCTTGGTACACAGCTACAGCTATGACATGTAGCTATGTAGCTATGCTAACTAGCGCTAGCACTTATCCATGATAAATAAAAATCATCCACTAGATCTTCAAATCTGCAGACGTGGGGAGTAAAACCGACCTTTGTGTTTATTAAGACAGCCTACAACTAGCATGCCTCCCTCCTAAGCTCCTTGTTAGCACACATGTGTGCAGGGAATGAAAAACGGAGGAGGGATTCAGTATTATTTTATACAGTCTATGGGCTGAACAAGCCCCGAGCTCTGACTCCGTGACAGACCGGATATTGTTGTTACGTAACAAAAACACTGAAGTCTGAAACGGCTCGTTTCAGCACACATTTACAGAAAGGTGGAGAAATCAGAACAGGGGCAGAATGGATTCTTTTCATTCTCGGGGGGGTTTGTAGACAGGGACACATATTTCAGGTAAAGAACCATTAAAAAGTCCATTTTGCATGATATGTCACCTTTAAAGAAGAAAGTGTGATGTGGAGATCAGGGTAACTGATGAAGGAGGAAGAAATGAGACGAGGATGATATGAAACATGAAATGAGAAAGATTAACGTTGTCACCCTTGCTAGTCGACACCGTCTCCGATCCGTCACAGCACCAGATCTGATAGGTTTCTATTCTAGTCAATGTGTTAACTTCCACTGGATCCACTCCGATGCATTCCGGCAGAAACGCAAGACTTCTATTTTTGTCGGATGCCGGAGCACGACGCATCAATCTCAACAGAGCAGATGGAGGCGGGACAGGAAGTCAGGTTTCACCAAAACAAAATGAAAACATCCGGTTAATTTTCAGAATAAAACACTCTGTGTTATCACCAGATCGTATTTCACTTAACTACAACAACAAACCAAAGTCATGATGAGCGGAGCCAGGCCTGGAGTCAACAGGTCAGAGGTTTTCAGAGGACCAGAAAGACAACATGGATGAAACCTCGGTCACATGACTCCAGCTGTCCGGCGGTCCTGCTATGTGCTGCATTCTGAAAACGCAACAGGTGGGCGTTGACGGACCAGAGAGAGCAAGGATGCGGGCTGCAGCGGATTGGACACAGGTATCTGTTGTGTCTGAGCTTTAGTGCAGCCAACCACCACTAGCCTGAGGGATGGCTAAAGTTGTGAAGACTATAAGCCAAAGATACATGAGCGTTAATCTGCAGACTCTGTGATGATATCCAAGCACCTACTAAGGCGCCATGGGATTTCACACAACGCTGACTGTCCAGACTGATTTAGCCACCGCCAGGCGGGAATACTGTATTACAACCAGACACCAGTGAAGACAATGAAATTAGTAGTTTCAAAAGGAGATAATATTCACATTAACTCTACAATTTTTAATAAGAACGAATATTCTATCAATCAATCAATCTTTATTTGTATAGCGCCAAATCACAACAAATGTTATCTCAAGACGCTTTTACAAACATAGGAGGTCTAGACCACTCGATGTCAAATTATGAACAGAGATCCAACTTCAAGACAGGGTAAGACTCAGTCTGACCCCACCTTAATCCATCATGAGCATTGCACATCACAGTATTTAGCTAGTTACAGTGGTGAGGAAAAACTTCCTTTTAACAGGCAGAAACCTCCAGCAGGACCAGACTCATGTTAGACAGCCATCATGCCTCGACCGAGTTGGGTCTGGAAAGACAGATAGAGGGGAGTAAGAGAGAGAGGTGATAGTGATGAGACGAGTCGTAGAAGCTGTTGCTGCTGGAGTCCAGCACGTCCGTATCAGCTGGAGTCCAGATCGTCCGCTGCAGGAGGACGTCTACGGCAGCTCAGAGGAATCTACGAGACAAGGGAGCTCAGGGACTCCAGAAAGGTCTATGGTTAGTAACTTTAATGGGACAGGCAGAGTTAAAGTAAGTGATGAGGGGGTTGGGGGGAAGGGGGTGAGCTAGGATCCCAGTGTGTCAGTGTGCCAGTTCCCCCGGCAGTCTAGGCCTATAGCAGCATGACAAAAGCTGGTCCAAGCCTGATCCAGCTCTAACTATAAGCTTTATCAAAAAGGAAAGTTTTAAGCCTACTCTTAAAAGTAGAGAGGGTGTCTGCCTCCCGGACCCTGACTGGTAGATGATTCCAAAGGAGAGGGGCCTGATAACTGAAGGTTCTACCTCCCATACTACTTTTAGAGATTTTAGGTACAACTAGCAAGCCTGCATGTTGGGAGCGTAGAGTTCTAGAGGGGTAATAGGGCACTATGAGCTCTTTAAGAGACGAGGGTGTCTGATTTTTAAGGGCTTTGTAGGTTAAAAGAAGGATTTTAAATTCTATTCTACATTTTATTGGGAGCCAGTGTAGAGAAGCTAGCACTGGAGAAATGTTCTCCCTCTTCCTCGTTCTAGTCAATACTCGAGCTGCGGCGTTTTGAACTAGCTGAAGAATCTTTAGAGACTTGTTGGGGCAGCCTGATAAGAGGGAGTTACAGTAATCTAACCTGGAGGTAACAAATGCATGGACTAGTTTTTCTGCGTCGCTCTGAGATAGGAAGTGTCTAATTTTAGAAATACTGCGCAAGTGAAAAATAGGCTGACCTTGAGATTTGCTGAATTTGGGAGTTGAAGGATAAATCTTGATCAAATAGGACTCCTAGATTCCTAGCCGAGGTGCTGGATGCCAGACTAATGCCGTCTAAGGTACTTATATTATTAGAAAAAGTCTCTCTGAGGTGTTTGGGGCCAATAACAATCACTTCAGTTTTTCCTGAGTTCAGCAGTAAGAAATTTCTGGTCATCCAGGTCTTTATGTCTTTTAGACAAGCTACTAATTTAGACAAACTAGCGTTTGAAAAGTTCTAGTACTTAGACCGTCTTATTTTTAATTATCTATTTGTGATAATAGATAAAGTAATGACTAAGAACAATAAAAATCTTACACAACAACAGTAAGCTAACCCCTGACCTGAAGCCGGATCAGTCATGCTGTGAGGATGAGTTACAAGCTGATTAAAAAAGCACGTGTTATGTAGGGATGCTGCCCTTCATGACGTCGCTGATGGAGATTGGATGCCAGAGCGTATTCCCTGGTGTGAGCTGTCTGTTATTTTTACACTTTAATGAAGGAGTAATCACAACAGAAAATAGAAATGCTAATGAGAGGTCATTGTGGTACCGGTGCATGATTAACGCTGCCATGCTTCATCATCTATGATGGTACGCTGCGTCTCCACGGATCGAGACGTCACACTTCATGTACGGCTGCTTTAGGATGAAGCTCGGGGTTTGATGAGCTTGAATTTCACGGTCTTGTAAGAGTTGTATTCTCAGAACCAACAACAATTAATATCATAACAGGGCATAGTGTAGCTATTAGAATAAAGCAGGTGCTTCACTTCCCTCGTCTTCATCTTTCCACGCCTGGAATAATATTAGCTCTTTAAATCAGGCCACAATATCACTTGCGACTGCCATTTTCACAACACTCCCCCCCTTGGGTCACATACTCGTTTAGAATTGATTATTTACTATATTTCATCTGCAGTGTTGTGTTGAAAAGAGTGTGCTGTTTCTGTGCTCTCGTGTGGGAAGAAGATATTAAGTTATGCACGAACAAAAGAGCAGATAGAGTCAAAAAATCACAAGTAAACTACCTTCACAGCAGCTTCAAGAATCAAGGTGTACTGTTAAAGTTAGCTTATTGTTGCAGGACAGCAGAGAGGGTCACAAGTCAAGTCTACTTCTACATGTCAACTTCTTCTGTGGTCAACAAACTGCTGTTCACGTTCCCCTCGTTCATGCCATTAGCGCCACCGCGTGGAGTCATTAAGCAGTGACGCAGTAAGTCAAACTGACATGGGACTTCCACTAGATCCGTGTCCAGTCTGTCTCTGATCCACTGCGGTCCGGCTCCGTGCTCTCTCGTCCGTCAACACCCGCCAGTTGCGTCTCCGGAACGCAGCACGGAGCAGAACCGCCGCACAGCTGGAGTCATGTGACCGAGGTTTTCCCACGGCAATCACTGAATCAAGGATTCTCCTCCTCCTCCTCTCCTCATCCATGTTGTCTTTCTGGTCCTCTGAAAACCTCTGACCTGTTGACTCCAGGCCTGGCTCCGCTTTAAATGACATATTTTTGTCATAGTTAAGGTCAAAACGACCCAACGATAACACAGAGTTTTTTATTCTGAAAATTAACCGGATGTTTTTATTTTATTTTGGTGAAACCTGACTTCCTGTCCCGCTCCATCTGCTCTGTTGAGATTGATACGTCGTGCTCCGGCATCCTGCAGAAATAGAAGTCTTGTGTATCTGATCCGTTGTGTTCCGACCTGCTGGATCAGAGACGCAGCTGGACCCAGTGGAAGTTAACACATTGACTAGAATAGAAACCTATCAGATCCGGTGCTGTGACGGATCGGAGACGGACCAGACACAGATCTGGTGGAATTTGGCCTTGACAGGGAAATTGTGACGAAGCGGCACCGTCACTGACTGCGGGCAGTGCACGCAGGGACACACTGACATACACACAAACACACACACACACACACACCAAACTTTCCCTCCCCGTCAGTTTCCCCTTTGTCATCGCAACTCCAGTATTCCGCTGTCCCTCTCCGTTACGTATTGTCGGCAGGGTTGCACACCTGAAGACCTATTGTTTTAACGACCATAAAGTCATACACTACAGGATTCGCTTACCGACTAGGGTACGTGGGATCGGCGCTCCACCTTAGCGCTGGCGTCTGGAATAGGGAAACTGAGCGTTCCATTTCTGCTCGGAAATAGAGGGCTATAGTGAGTGAAAAGTGGCGAGTAAGTCAAAGTCAAACCTCAAGTCACATTTGTGAGCAACTTTGGCGCAACTCGAGTCCAAGTCTCAAACTTGAGTCCCCATCTCTGCAGGACCGCAATCAAAAATGTGCAAAAGCTCATCAGCCCTCTGAAGAGACGTGTGTCATTACACACTTCACCTTGATTTGATCAAATAACCCCAGATACCCCCTCTCACATCTCAGCCATGATTCACCCCCCTGCTCATTTATCCTGCCGACATCAGATCGGACTAATTTCGTGCCTCACAGCCTGCTTCACCACTCCTCAAATAAGCGTTCATGTTATTTTCTTGAAATGCATTATGGTGCAGTTCGTACTGTGTCATATTTTTAGGATCTGATGTAACCCCCCTGCAATGTGAAATAGAGTGCAATGACTGAAAGAGTGTCAGACGAGTGAAGTCATAAAAACAGCTTCGGTCTGCTCGTTACAGCTTTGTTCCAAAGTTGAACAAAAATAGAGGACGTGCATGGAGCAGACTGTTATGGAAACTAATGCACAGTGTAATTCATATTCAGTTCATGTATGCATGGGTCAGACTGCAGTTATCACCTGAGGCAGTGAGTAACAGATGGGTTAAAACACATGACTTTAACCTTGTCTAAAAGCTGTGAGGATTAACATACATCATGCTAACACACTGCACTTTGACACACATGCATATTTTTATATTTGTAGATTTCTGTGTATTTCTCCTTTTGTATTGTCATTGTCTTTGATTGATCATCTGTATGAGCATGTAGCAAATACAGATCTTGATTCCCAAGTCAGGAGACCAGGAGTCGACTCCTGCTTTGAACGAAACTCACACATTGAGTCATTATTTGGACGCACTTTGTCGTGTTTCCAAACTCAAATAAGGAGTTTCTTTTTTCTAAACTTTACCATATAGACCATCTCAAGTTGAACCTCTCATAAAAGGAAGTAATCTCCTGTCTAAAAATATGAAGCCTATGCAAAAGTGCTAAAAACTGCAGTTCATCAAACAGCCACTAGAGGCTGGCTGCAGAAACACCAGAAACCACATACACACCAATTCAAAGAAGACGATCTTTGCAGCAGAAATAAACATGTTTGGGGTGGGCGGGTGGGCGGGTTGGGCGGGCGGTGTCCTGGGCTGGGGTTGGCCGGCCGGCGTGGTGGGGGTGGGGGCAGGGGAAGGGTCCATTCATTGGCCTGCCTTTCCCATCTGGTCTCCCCGGTTGGTTTTGGCCCTCCTCTGTCCTGCTGCCCCTACTCTGCTCGTGCGGCCTGCGGCGGGGGTTGGATTGGGGCATCACGTGGTGCCGGGTTCCCCTCCCTGGCTGTGGGCTCCCTGCCTCCCTGTGGGATACTGGGGGGGATCTCGGGTCGGGTGCCACGCCCTGCCGGGCGGCCGTGGGCCTTGTCTATCGCGGGGTGGGGGGGCTGGTGGTTGGGGCTTGGGGGGTCGGGGACTGCTGGAGTGCCACCGCCCTAGGGCCCCCTGGAGTGGGCTTGCCGCAGATGGGCCCTGCCTCTTTTAACGCACTTCACTAGATTAAAAAATTAAAAAAATAAATAAATAAATAAATAAATAAACATGTTTACAGCCTGGTTCAAAAGAGGAGTGTAGTCTGGATAGCTGAATACAACTGGTAATTTTCTAAGATTTTAAACTTAAGACTTTTGCCCATATAAGGGCATGGCTGACTTCATTGACAGGCGGGAACACTGTAGCTGTTAGCGAGGAGGCCTAAAGCCCGCCTCTTTACCTCACACTAGCAAATCCAATATGGCACCTGCTGACAACCAGCTTCAAACAAGCGGCAACATCCGGCCTAAATATATGAGTCCAATGCAGAAGTGCTAAAAACTACAGTTCATTGAGGATCCACTTGAGGCTGGCTCCAGAAACACAGGAAACCACATACACACCAATTCAAAAAAGCTGATATTTGAAGCAGAAATAAACATGTTCACAGCCTGGTTCAAAAGGCACAGCTAACTTGACTGACAGGTGGGAACACTGCAGCTGTTGGCTAGGAGTGCTCAAAGCCCGCCTCTTAGTTATGTTGAGTTCAACATTTCCAATATGGCGATGATTGGCCTCAAAAGGGCGCTTCAGAAACAGATGGGTGATGTCACGGATACTACGTCCATTATTTATGCAGTCTATGTTTAAAACAGATGCTACACAGAGCGTTTGATTTAATGACCCAGGGATGATTTGGGATATTTGGTTGGATTGCACCCAAAAAATTTGACTTTTCATAAGACATCATGCTCTTAGAGGACATGCTGTCTGGAGACGCCTCTTTCTGCAGTGCTTGGACTGCTAAGTTGCATCGTTTTCTTCACCAGCTTGTACATAGAGGTGGATGCAACTGAATTGATTTTACACTTTGTCTTTAATGCACGAGGTAGGGTGTGAGATGTTTGCATTGAATGAGGGCCTAACCTGTGCCTCAAGGCTGTACTTAAGCCCTCGTCGAAGGGTCAAATAAATCAGTGAAAGGTTCATTTTGACTGATTGAGATGTTTTCACTGGATCAGATTATCTGTTCTGCAGAATGTATAAAAACACAGGAAACACAAGCTCTTAGTTTGGTTTCATTATCTGGGTAGCGATAAAACATAAAAGGGAAGATATTAAAATATAAAAGAAGCAATAAAAAGTGATGAAAGAAAATGAAAGAAGACACCATTCACATAGAAATACTATTTATAGCGTGTGTGTTTGTGTGTGTGTGTGTGTGTGTGTGTGTGTGTGTGTGTGTGTGTGTGTGTATGAAAGTTTTGTTCCCCCTTCCCCTCTGACACAACCAAAGAAAACTTTTATGACAAGTGCTGTTTAGCCCAAGGGTAGGGGCACACACACACACACACACACACACACACACACACACACACTGAGAGGACAGACATGCCCATGGACACACAATGTTTAGAGGACGCGGACACATGGAGCAAAATTACTCACACGTGACAACTCAGGGAGATGACCAGGGACACATCACCAGAAAAAAAAAAGGAACACACACACACACACACACATACACTCACACACACACAGTTTTATGTCTAAAACTGCAGCTTTACATATTAATGTATACACACAACCAGGTTATATAACACTCCACTGTCAGCTCCAGGTTAGGCAGGGTAAGTAAACCTTAACAGAAGAGACGACTGTCTCTAATGTCAACTTTTTTAGTAGTACTTTTCAAAGGTCCCGGGACTTTCAGGGGGCGTGGCCTGCATTGCTGAACGTGTCTGATTGGTAAATTAACCACAGTGTTTTTATTCCGCCTGCCGTCCACAATAACATCACACACATCTGTGATTCTCTTGATTTCTCTTTCTTTCATTAGTTTTTATTTGTTCTATCTTTTTTGTATGTGTGTGTACTTTTCAAAAGAAGAAGCTGTGATTCTCTTGATTTAGCAGCTTGTAACAGTAGTCTTCTCTCAGCCCACCGTGAATGCGTCTCTCCTCCCGGTGTTCCGGTTTTAAAAGTGACCCTGTAAACTGGAGACCTTCAGCTGAACGTGTCAGTGTTTGTGGAGTTTACACAGCTGTTGAAACACAGGCTTCCGGGTCAACTTTTTTGCCAATTTTTTTTTGTCAAAATTTGTTTTGACATTTTTTTTTTTTTGTCAATTTTTTTTTATTTATTTTTAGAATTAAAAAAAAATCAAATTTTTTTTTTGTCAAATCTTTTTTGTCAATTTTTTTTTTGTCAAATTTCTTTATTTCAAAAATTTTTCTTTCAATTTTTTTTTCACATTTTTTTTTTTTTTTTTTTTCTAAAACCATTCACAGTCATTGTTTTTTCCATCTGTGATTCACTTGATTTCTCTTTCTTTCACTAGTTTTTATTTGTTCTATCTTTTTTGTATGTGTGTGTACTTTTCAAAAGAAGAAGCTGTGATTCTCTTGATTTAGCAGCTTGTAACAGTAGTCTTCTCTCAGCCCCACCGTGAATGCGTCTCTCCTCCCGGTGTTCCGGTTTTAAAAGTGACCCTGTAAACTGGAGACCTTCAGCTGAACGTGTCAGTGTTTGTGGAGTTTACACAGCTGTTGAAACACAGAGGGAGTTCCTGGGAATGCAAACTAGTTTAGTTTTTATTAAGATTTCAAAATATCCTCATCAGATATTTAATGATGGTCTAAAGACGTTTATGAGGGATGCATCCGGCTGAGAGTCTCCAGTTAACAGGGTCGCTGTTTAAACCAAAACACCGGCCGATCTCTGCCACGGCTTTTTGAGTTCAAAAGGATTTTAAAGCCGTGATGAAACGTCTTTGCTACTCGCGCTTATCTCCTCTCACGTGTTGATCTGTGATGAAATATAGCACCATCTAAAACAGCGCCAGCTGAGTCTCTTCATGCTAACAGACTAACTGTTATGATACCTGCCTGTCCGTCTGCTTCTATGGTGTTATCTGTGATGAATGGCATTCGTCTTTGTTTTACTGCCCTCTACTGGTCTGGTGGTGTAGTGCATTTACTTTTTTTTTCTCCATACGTCACTGGCCTGATTTGCACAATCTACCCGGGACTTCAGCCCGCGGTCGAAACGCAGACAACAATGGGGGCACAGGAACCTTTTGCACCTATAGTTATCCAGGTCATGGTAATTCAAAGCGTGGTCTGAAAACATAATTGGACTTGATAGAAATTCTTGAAAATGCTTCACCTGTGAATGGACTGATGGACGTGAAGGTGGAAGACATAAGCCTCTAAGAGTCGTTGGTGTGGTAATGTAGTCACATGGGGTCATTAGCTGAGTTGTTGACCTAGTTCCTGAGAGGTGTTCAGGTCATAGGTCATCTTTGTGTGGTATGGTACCTGGTGTGAGTGTGGCTTTACGTGTTTTGAAAGAGAATTCAAGACACTACTGTATGTTGGAGACAAGTGGTGACTTAGGCCACCACTCTGTATAAGGTGAGGTTGTTCAAGCTAAGCATAGATGGCTCCTTTGACCAAGAAGTGGATGCATACTTCTGCATCCTTTACAGTTTTGCATGCCTCACAAATACTCTGCTTCATCTTCCAAACCAAATTAAATCATTATTCAGAAATAATTTCTTCCAACAATTAACTTCTTTCAAAACACAAAAGGGAACTGAAGTGAGAAATTAATCTAGGTAGGAGTAGAATAATTATTTGGGAGCTGCATTTCATTTTCCTGATAGTCATCCTCTGCTGGCGGCTTGAAAAAAGGCAATTTTTGTCACTTTATTTTGGCTTAACATTTCAAAACAAAAGGCTCTCTCTTATTTTTTTTTTTATAGGTTATTTCAGTTAGGGTAAAAGAGGTGCTACATTTCAAATATTGCCCTGCAAGTTGAGTCACCAATGCATGATTTCATTCTAACATACCCTCGAGGAATCATCTCCTGCAGCCTGCTCCTAACACTAGAAATGATTGGAGCAGCTGAAGAGCTAATGGTGGTTTTAGAGGCAGGTGTGACGTAAATACGTCTGTGAAATCTTGGGTATGTTTTGAGAAGTGGTTGCAATAAGTCTGGACTGTTTGCTGTAAAGATCCATGCAGAGCTGCAAGGCTTTCATGTAAGAGCAGGTAAACAAAGACGCACACATAACTTCGGCTACTGTCTGAGCCATTTATCAGCCATGAGCTGAAGAGGCGAGAGCACAGCTGGAATCCTCAAAGATATGTCTTTATGTGTACATGATTCACACATAAAAGCGCCTCAGCCACAGCTGCTCTGAGCCTAAATATGACACTATTTGTGTCTTTCTACCTTAACTGCACTGAAGAGAGGAGGAAGGACAAAAAGGGAATAAAAATAGAGAAGAGAGAAGACAATTTATATAAGTATCTGAGAAAATTGCTGTGAAGCCTGGAATACGCTGCAGAAAGGCAATTAAGCGGTGCAGCTCAGTGTACTGGGGGCTGAAATCTGGTAAAATGTTTATCTCCATGTTACAGTCTCTCTGCAAAATCCCCTCTGACCTGGAGCTGCAGCTTTAGTGGTTTTATTACCTCCACGTGATTGGCTTTGGGTTTAATTAATAATAGATTGAGTCTATAAGATGTTCATGTATGGACAGGAAGTCGAAACACGCCCCCAGCAGCTGTTTAACCTCTTCTTTTTTAGGTGTTGGTAACAGCTTGGCTGTAAAGATGGCAGTATTAGTCTCTGCTGTCTCACTACAATATTAAATTACCTTTTACATAGGCTGAGAGAATATCTGGGAACGACATTTAGGTTCCCAGAGGATGCAATAACCAGCTCATGTGATGTCTTTGGGTGCATGTTTTCTGTGCTTAATGGACACAATGTATGCACAGAGGGTGTTTGTGAAAGTTCTCATTTAGAAATGCAGGGAAGCCTCTGTATCACAGCGACCTGAAGCAGCTGTTTCAAGGTACCCTTCACTGTGTCTTTGCCTTGCTTTTTATATTCAAGCAGCTGTTTTAATGTACCCTCATTTAGCTGTTTCAAGTACATAGGCTGAGAGAATATCTGGGAACGACATTAAGGTTCCCAGAGGATGCAATAACCAGCTCATGTGATGTCTTTAGGTGCATGTTTTCTGTGCTTAATCGACACAATGTATGCACAGAGGGTGTTCACTTCACTGTGTCTTTGCCTTGCTTTTTATATTCAAGCAGCTGTTTTAATGTACCCTCTTTTAGCTGTTTCAAGGTGCACCTAAGTGTCCATTTTCAATATCGTAGTCACTTTTTTAAGGGAAGATTTAAAGGTGACATATCATGCAAAATGGACTTTTTAATGGTTCTTTACCTGAAATATGTGTCCCTGTCTACAAACCCCCCGAGAATGAACAAAATCCATCCTGCCCCTGTTCTGATTTCTCCACCTTTCTGTAAATGTGTGTGAAACCAGCCGTTTCAGACTTCAGTGTTTTTGTTACGTAACAACAATATCCGGTCTGTAACAGGAAGTCAGAGCTCGGAGCTTGTTCAGCCCATAGACTGTATAAAATACAACTCAACCCCTCCTCCGTTTTTCATTCCCTGCACACATGTGTGCTAACAAGGAGCTTAGGAGGGAGGCATGCTAGTTGTAGGCTGTCTTAATAAACACAAAGGTCGGTTTTACTCCCCACGTCTGCAGATTTGAAGATCTAGTGGATGATTTTTATTTATCATGGAGAAGTGCTAGCGCTAGTTAGCATAGCCACATAGCTACATGTCGTAGCTGTAGCTGTGTACCAAGACACACGTCTACACACTGACAAATAAAACAACAAGAAACACTACATCTGTGACCAATCCTTCAGAAAAGGTCCCGCTGCCTTTCTGGCAGAGGTCGGTTTTACTCCCCACGTCTGCAGATTTGAAGATCTAGTGGATGATTTTTATTTATCATGGATAAGTGCTAGTGCTAATTAGCATAGCCACATAGCTACATGTTCATAGCTGTAGCTGTAGCTGTGTACCAAGACACACGTCGACATACTGATAAATAAAACAACAAGAAACACTAAATCTGTGACCAATCCTTCAGAAAGGTCCTGCTGCAGGCGCCTCTCCGTCAGGATCAGATTCTGGATCAGATTCAGAGGGTTGAAGTAACGCGATCTCTGAGCAGCCGTGTATATTCAGCCAACATGTAAACATTAGATCAACGTGCTGGAGAGCCGAGGCCACACCCACTTCCTGAGGGGGCGTGGTCAGAGAGAAAACAGACTGTTCTGAGGAGGGCTGAAGAAGAGGGTTTTTCAGGCAGACCAAAATCTGATTTCAAAGTGTTTTTTTGAGCATAAACTTTAAAGACATGTTTTGGGGACCTCTTAGACCAATATATATTGATGAAAAAAGCGTGATATGTCACCTTTAATGGCTGCTTCAAGGTACCCCTTACAGCCTCTTTAAAGTTACCCCAAGTGGTTCCTCTGAGGTACCCTATAGCGGCTCTTTAAGGCTACACTTGGCAGCTGTTTGATATACCCTGTTAAAGCCATTACTAGGAAACATTTTGCTACTGTTGAGGTACCTTCCAGTGGATGTGTCAATGCAATAGTATGCAAGTATCTCTGTACTATCAAGATTACATCTCCCGGGTGCTTTCAGATACCCTTCTGGCATGCTGCCATTGTTTTTAGGTACCCAGTAGCAGTTTTTTCAGTGCAAAGGTGTCTATCAAAATAACATCTACCGGGTGTTTCCAGGTAACCGTTGGTTGCTTTTATGAGTTAAAGTAGTGCAGCTGTTTCAAGGTGTCCTTATGTGTCTATTTTAAGGTACCCTAGTGACTCTTAAAAGGTACCATCAGTGTTTTTCCAGGTAACTTTTAGAAACATTAAAGCAGCTGTTTCAGGGAACCAGCTGGGAACTTTTTTAGGTACACCATTAGCTCTATTAAGTCAACATTTGGTGGTTGTTTTCAGGTACCCTGCAGCATTTTTTCCGATGCAGCAGTGAGTATCTCTGTACTATCAAGATAATACCTACATTGAGTTTTCAGTTAACCTTTGGTTGATTTATGCAGCTGGTTCGAGTTGACCGTTTGTTGTCTGTTTTAAGGTACCTCAAGTGACTCTTCAGAAGTTACCATCATTAGGTGTTTGTGGGACCTTCTTGTGGCTCTTTTCATGTTACTTTTAGAAGCAGTTTAATATACCCCCTGTGGCAGGTGTTTTGAGGAACCAGCTGGCATCTGTTTTTAGGTACACCAGTAGCTCTATTTTTGGGAGTTTTCAGGTACCCATTTTTGGTTCCTACTTTCAGTTTAACCTTATGAGCTGTTTTAAGGGTCCCTCATGACTGTTCAAGTTAACATTTTTAGTCATAAGGCATCCCTAGTGACTTTTCAAAAGCTTCCCTGAGTTGGTGTCTCTAGGTACCCTGTAATAGTTATTTTAAGGTTACATTTGTCAGCTGTTTGGTTTGTTCTCTGTTGACCATTTCAAGGGAACCTTAAAGTAACTGTTCTCAGGTACCCTGCAGCAGCAAGGCAACCATGCATCTTGCATCTGTTTTCAGGTAAACATGTGGCTCTATCAAGGGGGGAATTATGTTATAAAAGTACCCTCCAGGAAAGCTTCAATGGTCGTTTTCAGGTACCCTGTGGAGGCTTTTTTAAGCCATTTTGCAGCTGTTGTTGAACCCCAAAGTACTTGCTTCAAGGGAATTTTTAGAAGATTACCAGGTAGTCTTAAACAGCTGTTTATAGGAAACCACCAGTGTCTGTTTCCTGGTACGCTTCAGTGGCTCAATCGAGGTCACCTTGAGTAGCTGTTTCAAGTTCTAGTAAATTGAGTCTTTTATTAGAGTCCCTGACTTCCCCAAGGTCACATATGACAGCTGCATTAGGTTGCTTCCTAGTGGCTGTTTCAAGGTACCCCAGCTGCTATGATGAAGATGTGTCAGTCAGAGTTTATACATGGACACATCTTCATTAAAACTCTTAGGTAGTACAGTTACCTCATTATCTGACTCCACCTCAGTGCCGCCCTGACGATGTTAATGCTTCCACTTCATTTCACTGCTTCACTGTAGATGAAGCTTTGTGTCTTATTAACAAAGCTAGGTAATAGCATGTGGTTTAATTTAATTTCACATGTCATTGCTTGAATGGGAACCCACTCAATTACAGCTATCAGTAATTGTATTAACATAACTGTGCAGAAGATAATACTCCATCATCAACAGGGAGATTGTTTATCATTAACTGCTGCGTGTCTTCTTCTTCTTCTTCTTCTTCTTCTTCTTCCTCGCAGAGATTTGAAGTTATGTTATACGTTAAATGCTTTACTGGCTGTAAAGAGGTTTTGACTCAGAAGCTGTAAGATGTGTTTAACTGAGGTAACAAGCTTTCATGTGAGGAGGTTAGAGGGCAGCAGGATCCAATCACTGCAAGAACACAGCTATTGTCCACAGACAGAGGAGGAAGATGTGGGAGGAGGAGAAAGAAAAACCCAGAAATGATGAGTTAGAAAATGAAAGGATGAAGAAGAATGTGTTTTTTCCTCTCATTGAAACAGAAGGAGGGAAAGGGCAGAAGAGATTAACACCAGAAGAGGAATGACAACAAAACGCAACAAAGCCAGAGAGCAGCTAACAGGACCGCAGGACAAAGGCGGTCATTTACAGCAGAGGATAAAAAGGAGGATGAGGAAATGAGGGGAAAATTGGAAAATAGAGAAGTCAACAAACTAAAAGTCAATAAAAAAGGAAAAGAATCAAAGTCAAAGAGGAGGTCAGAGCGGGGCAAACGAGGAGAGCAGAAGACAGAGAAGATGAAGAGAGACGTGGAAGCAATCAGGGAAATGGAGAATAATGTCTGAGGGAAGGTGAGGAGAGAGCAAGAGAGGAAAGAATCAAAGAACTGAAAGAAAATAAAAGCGACAATCCAGCTTCGAGGAGAAAGAAAAGGCGAGGTAGGCAAAACGCAATGAAGGGGAAAGAAGTGATAAATGGAGGGAGGGAACCAGAGGAGGAGAATCATCAAGTGTGAAATAGAAACCAGAATAGGATGAAGAATCCTTGGTAAAATATGAAGGAGAGGTGGAAAAGGAGGTGAAGACGGGAGTGTGGGGAAACATCAGAAACAGATAAGTCAACGTTAGAGAGGAGGCTGAGAGTTAAAGAAGACAAACTAACCAACCATTCAGAAGAAGACTTCCTGGATTTTGGTGCTGCAGAAGCTGATGATCGTTTAAATGTCTTGAATCTGCAAACAAACTTAAACGTTTCACAAACTTAAAATCTGTTAATTAAAAGTGAATCAGAAGAAAATTGGTTTCTTGGTTTCATACAGCTGAAGTAGGAGAGAGTGAAGCCTCTGTGTAATCCACTATATTTGAACTGAGATTAATCAGACACAGCTGAATGGACGCTTCTCCAGAGGAGGTAATAAACCAGGAAATGATGATGTTTATGTTGCAGATGTAAGCTGGTGACTTAGAAATTAAGGAGAACTTGGCATCCACTCCTAGAGGCTCTATCACAGTCTGATAATGATGGACGATTATTGCCATTTGGTTCTGAGGTTAGGCTTTACAGAGTGTTTAAGCAGCTTAAACTTCAGTCACATGTTTCCATAGGGACACTATATTTTTCAGCTCTGTTTTGTTTTGTGATCATGCTATACACACACAGTTTTGATCTACACACTCATGCACAAACAAGCTACAGACATGCACTCATGGAGAGACGTCAGAGTGAGGAGGCTTCCATCAAGCAGCGCCATCCAAGCAGTTAAGGGTTCAATGCCTTGCTCAACGACACCTTAAAAGGTGACATATCACGCTTTTTTCATCAATATATATTGGTCTAAGAGGTCCCCAAAACATGTCTTTAAAGTTTATGCTCAAAAAAACACTTTGAAATCAGATTTTGGTCTGCCTGAAAAGCCCTCTTCTTCAGTCCTCCTCAGAACAGTCTGTTTTCTCTCTGACCACGCCCCCTCAGGAAGTGGGTGTGGTCTCGGCTGTCCAGCACGTTGATCTAATGTTTACATGTTGGCTGAATATACACGGCTGCTCACAGATCACGTTGCTTCAACCCTCTGAATCTGATCCAGAATCTGATCCTGACGGAGAGGCGCCTGCAGCAGGACCTTTCTGAAGGATTGGTCACAGATTTAGTGTTTCTTGTTGTTTTATTTATCAGTATGTAGACATGTGTCTTGGTACACAGCTACCAACATGTAGCTATGTGGCTATGCTAACTAGCGCTAGCACTTATCCATGACAAATAAAAATCATCCACTAGATCTTCAAATTTGCAGACGTGGGGAGTAAAACCGACCTCTGCCAGAAAGGCAGCGGGACCTTTTCTGAAGGATTGGTCACAGATTCTGTGTTTCTTGTTGTTTTATTTGTCAGTATGTCGACGTGTGTCTTGGTACACAGCTTCAGCTACGACATGTAGCTATGTAGCTATGCTAACTAGCGCTAGCACTTATCCATGATAAATAAAAATCATCCACTAGATCTTCAAATCTGCAGACGTGGGGATTTAATTGATCTTAAACGCTTGCAGAAAATTAACAGCAGCAAGACTCACATATCCCTTTGTTTATAATTTATTAGAAATGTATTCTAATTATTTCACAGACCCCCTGTCACAGTTATCACCTGCCACACCTGCTCAGCCTCTCAGCCCAGCACATTTCCACTCCCCTTCGTTTACCTGAACCACACTCTCCTCATTAAGCCAACACAAATCACCTGTTTCTCATTACCTGCTGCCAGTATTTAAGTCCCGGTTTCAGCTCACTCAGTGCCAGATTGTACTGTAACGGGTGTGAGGGTGAACCCAAAAGCAGCACACTGGAGCCTGGAGGAAAAAAGCAGGTAACAGTCTTTCCTAACCAGGTCACACAATGCCTGTTGAGAAGCTGGTTTCACTGTGTGGAGGATCAGGCTGGAAACAGACGAGGAGCAGGCAAATCTCTTGGTCGGGGACAGAAGGCTGAGGTAGTTATTGCACAGGGATATTGCACAGTGTATTGCACGTTATTGCACAGTCTACAGGATATAGTTCAATATATAAATATGATATAGTTAATGATGAGGACAGTTGTTTCGTTCATCTGTGGTGTCTGATTGGTGACGTGTTTTGGCACTGGGTGCAAAAATCTTTGCCCATAGACTCTGGTTAAAGGTTGCACATGTGCAGTAGCTCCTCTTCAATACAAGAGACAGGACCATGTCTGGGCGCACCTTCCCTGCACCCAGAGCTGAATGCAACTGGATGGGGCCAACGTCACAGCCGTCTGTCATAAGGTGCGGCTGATTGACAGGTCGAGCAGAGGTCGAGCCGCCGGAATTGGAGACCATCGGACAGAGATGCAGAATGGAGAAAGAGAACTTAAATAATTCAGTGAAATCACTTAAGACATCACCTTTTAGAGAGGAGAACGTAACAGGAGAAGCTCCACGTGAAAGAGCGCAGACCTGATCAGCCCAACATCACAATTAACCAGCAGTCCAAAGACAGATGGAGGCAATACACCCGGTCTTCTTCCAGGACCTGGTTTAGCAACAAGGCTTGGCTAACTCTATGTAGTGAGGCGAATGCTTTATTCTGCTTTCCCTGCCTCCTTTGTCAAACGTCAGGATCTGACCCTGCATGGATTAAGACGGGTATTGCTGATTTGAAGCACTTTGCAGAAAAGACAGAGAAGCTTGATGAAGGCTACAGGAGAGGGATCTGTAAGCACAATGAGGAGGTTGACAAAAACAGGCACATCCTTTCTAAAATAATAGTCTGTGTAAAGTACTGTGGTGTGATACCTGAGTGCCACCACTGGTTATTTCCCTTCTTTTCAACATGTTGCTGTAAAAGTTGCTTCACATTAGTCCTTGAATACTGAGGGTTAATCTGGGTCACTTTCATGCTTTTCATTGCATGGTTTAAAAAAAAAAACATGCATATGCTGCTTTGTGTAGAAACGAGGCGAGTAAAAGTCAACCACTGACATTTGAAAAGGTGAGATACTTGGAAAAAGGCCTTGAGTGATTGCTACTAAAAGCTATCGCGTGATGGCAGCTTGACCTTTTTTTGCATGCAGCGAACAGAGAGGCTTTAATGGAACTGCTATAAATTCTGAGGGAGATTTCCACCTGTCAGACATCAGCCGCTCAGAGAGCCGGGAGCAGAAGTGTGAAACAGCCCTTATCAGAATACAGAGGAGTGCATGTGCGCAGTGCGAACACAGCAGCAGCAGATTTGCATGAATTATATGTTTGTTTGCAGTGATTTGGAAAGTGTGTTTTAATTAAGGCTGCAGTCTACAAACGACTCGAAGTACCTCAACACAGAGCTCAGTGGATGTTTGTGTCGGTGTACAACTCTCAGCCACTTGTTGCCAGGAGCTGTCTGACCTTTTCTCTGTGGATGTCATAATCTAGACCCGTCTGTGTTGTGATATTTTGGTATGTAAACCTGTGAAGGACTGCAGGGAGAACAGCCGCTGACAGCTGATGGGGATCCTTACACATGGTTGAAGTCCCAGGAGGTCAGGAAGAGGGTATGGGGCACCGTTTGTAAAGTTGAGCACACTGAAAATAACCTCTACAATTTTCCACATTAAGTTCCAAAATGTCATAAAAATGTAATGAAGTTTTGCTAAGTGTGTATCGCTTTAAGAAGCATTTATTTTGGTATTTCTGATAGGCAGCAGTGTAAATTTACATATGAGTTAAATATTTAGGATCGCAGAGCAACATTTAATATTTATCTTTAACATTTAGATTTAAAAATCAAGATTTAGATTTAAAATTTAGATTTAAAAATCAAGATTAGATTAAACATTTAGATTTAAAAATCAAGATTTAGACATAAAAATCAAGATTTATATTTAACATTTAGATTTAATATTTCGATTTAAAAATCAAGATTTAGATTTAACATTTAGATTTAAAAATCAAGATTTAGATTTAAAAATCAAGATTTAGATTTAACATTTGGATTTATATTTAACATTTAGATTGAACATTTAGATTTAGATTGAACATTAAGATTTAAAAATCAAGATTTAGATTTAAAATTTAGATTTAAAAATCAAGATTTGATAGAACATTTAGATTAAAAAATCAAGATTTAGATTAAAAATCAACATTTAGATTTAAAAATCAAGATTTAGATTTAACATTTAGATTTAAAAATCAAGATTTAGATTTAACATTTAGATTTAGATTGAACATTTAGATTTAGAAATCAAGATTTATATTTAAAAATCAAGATTTAGGTTTAACATTTGGATTTATATTTAACATTTATATCTATATTTACCATTTAGATTTACCGTTTAGCATTTAGATTTATAAAATCAAGATTTAGATTTAAAAATCAAGATTTAGATTTAAAAATCAAGATTTAGATTTAACATTTAGATTTAAAAATTAAGATTTAAAAATCAAGATTTAGATTTAAAAATCAAGATTTAGATTGAACATTTAGATTTAAAAATCAAGATTTCGATTTAAAAATCAAGATTTATATTTAACATTTGGATTTATATTTAACATTTATATCTATATTTACCATTTAGATTCAACGTTTAGCATTTAGATTTATATTTAACATTTAGATTAATAATAAACATTAAGATTTAAAATTTAACATTTATAATTTATATAACATTTAGATTTAAAAATCAAGATTTAGATTTAACATTTATATTTTTATATAAAATTTAGATTTAAGATTTTGATGTAACATTTAGATTTAACATTTAGCAATTAGATTTAGATTTAACATTCATATTCTTATATAACATTTAGATTTAAGATTTATATTTAACATTTAGATTTAAGATTTATATTTATCATTTAGATTTAACATTTAGATTTATAATGTTGGCAGGTATGGAGTTAGTAGACACCAAATATCTTCAAGCAGGAAGTCTTCAGTCATGGCTGAGAGGACTGTGAGCAAAGACTGTTAAAATCTGGAATAGTAACACTTGTAAAGTGTGTAAAATAACACTTTGTGCTTTATGTACACATGAATACACAACTGAATGCTTAAAGAACACCTTTATATACCTTAAATGCATGAAAAATGCAAAGGCTGCTGAGGTGTTCATCAGTGGACAAACGAGCTGACAGCTTCTATCTGAGCAGAATGAAACTAAACTCAGGACCATGAATCAAAGTGTTCCCAAGGTCGCTGTCAGAGACGTCCACACCGTCTGAAAAATGGAGACAGGAGGAGGAAGAGGTGGAAGATGAATGAAAGCAGGGATGAGAAGATGATCTCTGAGATGTTGATCACACACATGACAACAAATCAGGCGGATGGGTAAAAAATGGAGCGGTAACTTTGCTTCTCTTCCTCTTGTATCATCCGTCACACGCCGTCCGTGATGGATGCGTCCTCCGCTCGGACGTCACAGCTATGGTTGATGCTCCATTTGACCTCTGACCCTCCATGATGAGGGATTATTCCCCCCACAGGATCAATACTCTTATTACTCCTGATGTTCTTGTTTTTCTTTGGTTTAAACCCTCCCTCATTTCTCCCACGCTCCATCTCTCCCTGAGACCACAGAGCCGTTTACAGCAGTTTTTATACCACACATAAACTTCACGGCCCTATCAAGCAGGTTATTACTACTCCTGTCCTTTCACACAGACTTTTACTGTGTTTTTGATCAATGCCTGGAGCGTGGTGGTAATGGAGGCGAGGCTATATGGCTTCCATTTTTACAGGGGACAACCAGAGACTGTAAATCAAGTGCACTCTGAGCCCGGAGAGATGCATCAGATAGAAGCAGCCACCAAATGGAATAATAGATCAACTTTGTCTTTCAACATTTCCTGCCTCCATTTGTTTGATCTGGTTTTATCTCCCCTACTTATGCAGCCTCTGAATGTGTGTGTGGTATGTTGTATTTATATGCTGCAAACAGTTTAAGGATTTCATTTCCAACCAGAGACACTCACTGATGTTTCTTTTATGGTCAGGAGCACTACATTACACACACAAGGAGTTACTTGACACTCCTGCAGGGGCAAAAAAAAAGAGAGGAGGATCTCTCTCCATGTTTTATGTAATGAATATAAAATCTACATTGAAAAAGATAAAGCACCAAAGACCCCGAGGGTTAACATCCGAAAGTAGAATTTCAAAGCTTTCATGTCCTTTGCTTCAAAATGCATCTGAAAGAAGTTAGTGTTTGCTCACACCAGAGTTAAGACTTCAACATGAGACATCTGAAACACTATCAATCATTGTTTGGACAGTTTGTTGTTGCCCCAAAACAAGCCTCTGTATGCAAGAGTTTTCCTTCTCTCTCTTTCTTATAAAGTATTAACTGCTGCTGTAGGGAGTTCAACATTCTAGGTGCATTTCGACCAAGAGTTCCAGGGTCTTTTAGCCCCCAGAACTACTTTACCCTGAACTAAAAGGTTCCTGTGCCCCCCATTGTTGTCTGCATTTCGACCGCAGGCTGAAGACCCGGGTAGATTGTGCAAATCAGGCAAGCGACGTATGGAAAGTCTTTTCCCAATAATGATTTAATTTGGTTTGGAAGATAAAGCAGAGTATTTGTGAGGCATGCAAAACTGTAAAGGATGCAGAAGTATGCATGCATCTACTTGTTGGTCCAAGGAGCCATCTATGCTTAGCTTGGACAACCTCCCCTTTATGCGAAGTGTTGGCCTAAGTCACCACTTGTCTCCAACACACAGCACTGTTTTGAATTATCTTGCAAATCAAGTAAAGCCACACTCACAACATGTACCATACGGCCCACAGATGACCTATGACCTGAACGCCTCTCAGAAACTAGGTCAACAACTCAGCTAATGACCCCATGTGACTACATTAGCACACCAACGACTCTTAGAGGCTTATATCTTCTACCTTCACGTCCATCAGTTTGTTCAGAGGTGAAGCATCTTCAAGAATTTCTATCAAGTCCAATTATGTATTCAGATCACGCTTTGAATTACCATGACCTGGATGACTATAGGTGCATTTCTTTTAGCCCCCAGAACTATTTTACCCTGAACAAAAAAAATTTGAGAAAAAAATTTAGAAAAAAAAATTTTTTGGAAAAAAACATTTTGAACAAAAAAAAATTTGAGAAAAAAATTTTGAAAAAAATAATTTTTGGAAAAAAAAAATTTGAACAAAAAAATTGGACAAAAAAAATTACAGAAAAGTTGACCCGGAGAATGAAATTTTTTTTTCATCATATTTGAAATTGTGCTCCAAAAGCAGAAAAACATGAAAAAAATGTCCAAAGTGAACTTTGGAGCAGTTCTCCTCTGTCCACACAAGGTTAATCTAGTCTTTGATTCTTTCTGCTAATGAGAGGTTTGGTCACTGCAGATTGGGCTTTCAGTCCAAATGCTCTTAAACGTCGAGACACTGTATGACGAGACAGATCCTTACCCTGTTCAACGCTGAACTGGCGAGCAATTCCAGCTGCAGTGTTGAAACAATTCCCAATTGAGATCCTCTGCATTATCCTGTCCTCTCTTGCATTTGTCTTTCGTGGACAACCAGCCTTCTTGGGGGACTTGAATGAGTTTGTGACGTTGTAAAGATGCAATATTCTTGAAATCACAGATTTGGAATGACCAACTTGTCTTGCTATGGCTGATAGGGTCATCCCTTTGACCTTCATCTGGACAACCTGCTGCCGGGAGGGTTTCAGTCACTTTGGAACGGCTCACCATCTTGCAGAGTCAGTGAAACTGGAAGTTAGGCTGCCAGTTAAATAGGGGTTGTCAGATAATCAAGGAAATTAGCACCAAGTGTCAGATTAACACCAATAACTGGGAGGTGTTTGAAGTGTTCTCTAATTTTGATCAGTGTTCTTTTTCTAATATCTCATTTAAGTTTTTTATACTGTGCTTCAGAATATATTTAACTCTTCAAATATGCTTAAAATATTGCTCTTTCACTCCTGCTTAGATCATTTTTAAATATGACTATGCAGTGACCTTGATTTTTAGGAAATTGTAGATTGTTCTCTAATTTTGATCTCCAGTGTATATGTGTATATATTTGTTGTGGTATTAGTTTAAGCAGACTGTGATTGTCTATTGTTGGGACTTAGATGAAGATCAGAACACATTTTATGACCAATGTATGCAGAAATCCAGGTAAATCCAAAAAGAGTTCACATACTTTTTCTTGTCAATCAATCAATCTTTATTTGTATAGCGCCAAATCACAACAAACGTTATCTCAAGACGCTTTTACAAACATAGGAGGTCTAGACCACTCTATGTCAAATTATGAACAGAGACCCAACACCAAGACAGGGTAAGACTCAGTCTGACCCCACCTTAATCCATCATGAGCATTGCACATCACAGTATTTAGCTAGTTACAGTGGTGAGGAAAAACTTCCTTTTAACAGGCAGAAACCTCCAGCAGGACCAGACTCATGTTAGACAGCCATCATGCCTCGACCGAGTTGGGTCTGGAAAGACAGATAGAGGGGAGTAAGAGAGAGAGGTGATAGTGATGAGACGAGTCGTAGAAGCTGTTGCCGCTGGAGTCCAGCACGTCCGTATCAGCTGGAGTCCAGATCGTCCGCAGCAGGAGGACGTCTACGGCAGCTCAGAGGAATCTACGAGACAAGGGAGCTCAGGGACTCCAGAAAGGTCTATGGTTAGTAACTTTAATGGGACAGGCAGAGTTAAAGTAAGTGATGAAGGGGTTGGGGGGAAGAAGGTGAGCTAGGATCCCAGTGTGTCAGTGTGCCAGTTCCCCAGGCAGTCTAGGCCTATAGCAGCATGACAAAAGCTGGTCCAAGCCTGATCCAGCTCTAACTATAAGCTTTGTCAAAAAGGAAAGTTTTAAGTCTACTCTTAAAAGTGGAGAGGGTGTCTGCCTCCCAGACCCTGACTGGTAGATGATTCCAAAGGAGAGGGGCCTGATAACTGAAGGTTCTACCTCCCACACTACTTTTAGAGATTTTAGGTACAACTAGCAAGCCTGCATGTTGGGAGCGTAGAGTTCTAGAGGGGTAATAGGGCACTATGAGCTCTTTAAGATACGAGGGTGTCTGATTTTTAAGGGATTTGTAGGTTAAAAGAAGGATTTTAAATTCTAGTCTACATTTTATTGGGAGTCAGTGTAGAGAAGCTAACACTGGAGAGATGTGCTCCCTCTTCCTAGTTTTAGTCAATACTCGAGCTGCAGCGTTTTGAACTAACTGAAGAATCTTTAGAGACTTATTGGGGCAGCCTGATAAGAGGGAGTTACAGTAATCTAACCTGGAGGTAACAAATGCATGGACTAGTTTTTCTGCTTCGCTCTGAGATAGGAAGTGTCTAATTTTAGAAATATTGCGCAAGTGAAAAATAGGCTGACCTTGAGATTTGCTGAATTTGGGAATTGAAGGATAAATCTTGATCAAATAGGACTCCTAGATTCCTAGCCGAGGTGCTGGATGCCAGACTAATGCCGTCTAAGGTACTTATATTGTGGCTCTGGAGATGCTCTGCCTCTTCATGAAGTCCCACTGTAATGTTGATATTTACATCTTAGTAAAGTGTGTTGATAAATATGTGAGCGTTGCAATCAGACTTCATGCAAACACTTAAGCCTCTTTTAGTATTTAATCAAGCAGCTTTGTTTAATCTTCAACATTTCCACTCGTGCATTCATCAGGTCAGATAAAAGTCTGTCTAATTACTGATAACACGAGGAGTGTGTGTCGCTGATTAGTAAACACTGCACCCCTGGGATCTGCAGCAGAACTTCTCTACTCAGCCGGAGGGGGAAAAAGCAGAAAGTTAAAGAGTCAGTCCTGTCCTTTCATTTCAGTCGGTGATTTACTGAATCCTGCGTTAAGAGGATTTTCCTCCAGTTTCCAAACAGCACCCGTGTTCCATTTGGGCAAACAAGCTGAAATGATTCAGTGTTATCAGGAGGTCCGGGCGGCTGCTCTGTGTGAGGATTTAGGATGAAAGCGCAGGTGTGTTTTCATAAAACATGCTGCGAAATGAAATCTCCTGTCGTGACTCGTTCTGTGTGTGTGTAACACCCTGAAGGACAGATTAATACAATGAATCATGAATCCATCACTTCTGGAAACTGTTCCACGTAAAGTATCACAAAGATTCAAACAGTCAAACTTTTTCATTTTCCTTACACTTTAAAACGAGATCCTCGTTCTCTGTGACCCCCCTCAGTCATTAATCATGTTTCTCTTTCTTTTGTTTCACCTGCCTCGTTCTATCTCTCTGAAGGCCCAGACACATTCATCTTCCTGTCTTCTTCTTCCCCACTTCTCCTCCGTATAAGCTGCTGACTGGATTTGATCAATGTTACAATGTTACAATGTCATTTAGCAGACGCTTTTATCCAAAGCGACGTACATACGAGAACAAGAACAACACAAGCAAAGATCTAGACAAGAGGAAACAAGATCAGTACGAGTAACAAAGCGCTTCAAGTCCATTTGGGTGCAGGTACTGCCAAGCAGTGTAAAGGCAATGCACAAAAGTAAATAAGGAACATCTACAATGAAGCAACCAAACCATTTAAGACCTTCCATTATCATCATCAACAATTAACATCACCACAATAAGGACCAAAGTACCAAGTGCTGGGTCACTCAAGACCTGAACACAGATTCCCAGAGTAGAGCAGGACAGTGTGAGTCAACTGTAGCTGGAAGACATGATCTGCCACTGGGGACAACAGTGGAGAACAGTCTAGCTAAGTGCATAGTGCTTCCTAAAGAGCTGGGTCTTTAGCTGTCTTTTGAAAGTAGAGAGGGACTCTGCAGATCAAATGGAGTTGGCCAATTCATTCCACCATTTAGGGGCAACAGAAGAGAAGAGTCCAGCTAGTGATTTTGATTTTGAGGCCTTGTGTGCTGGAAGCAAACTTGATAGCGCGCGCAAAGCTGACGTACTAACCGGGAGCACCGAGGATTGCGTCTTTCAAATGAGTAAAATAGCACTCGCAAATCATTTAGCGTGTTTGCCTTCATGAATATGCAGAATACATGCAGATCATCAGAACGCGCAAAATACTGGGAGGAGGGAAATGTAATCATTTAGCACACGCAATGTGATTTATCAAACCTGAAGCAGATAGCGCGCGCTGTATTTGCGTCTATATTCAGCACGTTTGAAAGGCAGGTGCAAACTGGTACAGCGTTATGCACACATGGCTGTGGTCACTGCAAAGCTCATCATAACTTTACAACATGCCCGCAAAAGCTGGGCTTACAAGCATTACTACATGTTTTAGTCAATCAAACCAAGAGAACAAAATAATAATAATAAAACAACACAAATTCAAAGTAGTTCAGCACCACGGATAGCGACCGCATCATTCTGACACCCACTTTAACTTTTTCATATAATGAGAGCACAGTAGGTCACTGTATCAACAGATATACAGTTTAGTATAATTGGCACAGCGGCCCACATCTTCACATACAAACACAAAATCAACATGAAGTACTCGGCCTACTCACCACTGTCTGGACGAGCCTTAAGCTCTGCAGGCTTGTCCACGATGCACTGTATGTCCATTTTCTTTGATCTGTCATTCTCAATGTACAACATGACATGTCCACTCAGTCTCTCCTGTCCCATCGTGCTCATCAAGGGGTTTTTAGTTAGTTTTAACTTGGAGAATGAGCGCTCGCTGAGCTGCGCCAGGCAGCTCTGCGTAACTCCTCATCTCGTGCTTGCAGCAGTGTGTTGGGGCGAATTGACTCAAACATGTTCCCAGTTCCATTTAAGCTGGTGAATCTTTGGGACAGTTGCTGGATGATGATATCAGGCATTGAAAACGTTCACCCGAAAGTTGCTCCCTGGGACAGTGAGGCGACTGTCTTCATCCAAGTGACGCCTAACTTTTCTAGAGCAAGAGTGGCAGACTAAGCCTCATCAAATCGCTCTCTAAACTCCATCAAAACACTGATTGAGTTTTGGAGTAGAGTAGATGCGTTTATTTCATCGGCAGATCATCTGTTTTTTCTCACATCATTCACCTTTTCACAGATGGCCTCCCAAATCGTGTTTCTAACGCTGAGATGTCTCTGCTGGTTTATTTCCCTCCTCCACAAAGACCTCCAACTCCATGGCTTCAAACTTCATTTATACATTTTAACTCTCCATGGTGACAGCCGATAGCACACGCAAAATCCTCGTGAAATAGGGCGGTCCGCACCACTTTTGCACTCGTTATCATTTGCGCACGCAGTCTTAGTAGATCACCCGCAACACGCCCAGAAATAACACGTGCAAAATTATTATTTGCACACGCAAATTAGCACTCGTTTTTGGGATCTTAGTAGATCAGGCCCATAGAGTACCAAAAGACAGCTGTTTCCAATCCTTTCCTTATGAATAGTGCTGGACAAAGTACATGTCTTCATGACTTAAAGCTGGGGTTGGTAGTCAGATTTAGATACACTTTTTGTTATACTGGTTCTTTATGTCCTGATGGCAATCAATCTACAGACGGAATAAACCTGGGAAAACACCAACCAATCCCTGTTTTTGGGGTCCAAAATTTTAAACCAATGAAATCCTATCCTGTCGTTCTGCCAGCCTCCTGCGCATACATTTCCCCAGCGTGCACTCCGAGTCCCCCTGACTCTTTTTACTGCCCCTCTCGCTCGACCTCGGACCTGTCCCCTCTGACCCGATGAGGGGCTTTGCTCAGGACTGTAGTCAGGATCAGAGTCTAAAAAGCTCTCACCACGGGGGGCTCTGACAAGCAGAAGAATTAATGACAAACTTCTCTTGCTTGTCTCTCCTCTCTCCCACTCGCACACTCTACACCAGGCATGTCCAAAGTACGGCCCGGGGGCCAAACGCGGCCCAAGGTCCATTTATTTATGGCCCCAAGCTTCCATCTTAAAATGTATTATTTATAGCACAGAAATTAATCACATTCTAAATCATCTGTACATTTGCAGTTTCTTTCAAGTGCACAAACAAAACTAAAGTAATTCCAGAAACTTCTCAAAAAGCTTCATATGGACTACTTGTATAATCAGAATCAGAATCAGCTTTATTCACCAAGTATGCTTGAACACACAAGGAATTTGACTTTAGTAAACTGTGCTCTCTTTGTACAAGGCATAAGAATAAGAATAAGAACTACAATAAAAAATAAAATAAAAATAATAACAATAACCTTAGCTATAAATACAAAAGAACAACAAATAGGCTTGACTAATATGTACAGACTAAAATAATATGATAAAGTGCAGTGGTGAGTAGCAGAGGTAGTTTTTACATTATAAAAATAGTAGTTAAATAATGCAAAAAATAGAAATATGGAATTCTGCTTGGAGAATTGTTGCATTGTGTATCTACATGTATATTTACAGAGAGTATTTATCTGACAGGTGTGACACTGTTATGGTTTAGTGTTCATCAGAGTGACAGCCTGGGGGAAGAAGCTGTTCTTATGGCGGGTTGTTTTGGCGCTCAGTGATCTGTAGCGCCTGCCGGAGGGGAGGAGTTTGAAGAATTTGTGTCCAGGGTGTGAGGGGTCAGCGGTGATGCTACCTGCCCGTTTCCTGGCCCGGGACCGGTACAAGTCCTGGATGGGGGGCAGGTCGACAACGATGATTTTTTCTGCAGTCCTTATAGTCCGCTGCAGTCTGTGTTTGTCTAGTTTGGTTGCAGATCCAAACCAGACAGTGATGGAGGTACACAGAACAGACTGGATGATGGAGGTGTAGAACATGATCAGCAGCTCCTGGGGCAGGTTGAACTTCCTGAGCTGATGCAGGAAGTACATCCTCTGCTGGGCCTTTTTTCTGATTGTGTCTATGTGGGAGGTCCACCTCAGGTCCTGGGAAATAGTGGATCCCAGGAACCTGAAAGAGTCCACAGTAGACACAGTTCTGTTCAGGATGGGGAGTGGGGGGGGGGGCTTCTCCTGAAGTCCACTGTCATATCTACCCTATTGAGCGGGTTCAGCTCCAGATGGTTCTGACTACACCAGAGTGCCAGCTGTTCCACCTCCTGTCTGTAAGCAGACTCGTCTCCGTCCTGGATGAGACCGATGACGGTGGTGTCGTCTGCAAACTTCAGGAGTTTCACCGGGGGGTCCCCTGAGGTGCAGTCATTGGTGTAGAGGGAGAAGAGCAGTGGGGAGAGAAGCCAAAGCCAAAGCTCTGGGAATTCTGCAAGATGGCAATAAAGAAGAAACACAAGAACTCTTAAAGCTGACAGGTTTTCAAATGTATGTTTTTATCATGATGTGAAAATGTTCTTGATGAACACTAAAAGTTCAGAAGACACAAGACGAGATCAAAATTATGAAATTGTGCAGAAAAGGTTAAATTTGGTGCATAAAAAATGTTCAGAACGCAGGAAAATAATTAGTTAGTTCTAAAGATGTTGTCTTCTGGTCAGAAAAGTCTTTAAATTAACATGAAAAAGAAGTGTGATGAAATTCAGATTGTGATCCTGCCATAGGAAAATAATGAGACAATATTTTTTCCCACATTGCCAACCCTAATGAAAAACCTTTTCCTCCAGAAGAAGACAAAGTTTGCTAATGTTTACATGGCTTGTGGAGGACTCAGGACTACCTAGTTACTGATTTATTGAGAAAAACATGTAAAATAATTGTTATTTAATATTTAACTTTCATATGTAACTTTTATGATTACTAAGTTCCAGTAGGAGCCTCTGGCCCTGAGGTATTCTGACAACATCATATGTGGCCCTCTTTGAAAAAAGTTTGGACACCACTGCTCTACACCTCTCCTGATGCCTTCACTGACTGTCAACACTGTAGGAATTTAGAACATCTACACTGCTACACAAACCAAGAAGAGGGAGCAAAGACATTAAAACTTTTACCAAAGACAGAGCGAGTCCGACAACTTTAGGAATCAATAAGGAGCATAAATTAGACGGCAGCTCCTGGAGTATGGCCTTATAAAGAAAGATACACATTCTTCTGTTGCATAAGGAAGACAAGCCAACCTTTTCATACAATATACAGTGATGTGTGCAGAAACCTAAACCAGAAACAAACTGCAATGCACCAAAAGTTACTCTCACATGTCTGCAAATGTACACTGACAGAAGCTTTAAGTCCACATAGAGACTTTCCACTTGAAAAATAAAGAAAAGAAACTCAATCCACTTTCATTGAATTTTTAACTGTTTTCACAATCAATAAAGGAAAACAGCATGACAGTAAATTAAGTGAGCTGGGCTCAAAACACAGTAATTCGTGGAATAAATGCAGACATGTTTGATGCAGAGAACAAACAGAAAAGTGTGATAAAAAGTGAGAAAGAGTCAGACATAACTCACCAGATAAGCACGCAATCTGGTGCCTGCTTTTCAGTGCTTTGTGTTTGCCCCCAAGCTCCCCTCCTTGGACCTTATGGAACATTTGGAGGCTATAAATAAAAGGCAGTTGGAGGACAGATCAATAAACCAGGTCTGGTGCTCCAGTCCAGAATCTTATCACGCTGAGGCAGACTCTAAAAAGCAAAGCCAGGTGAGTTCAAGGAGTGGGTTCAGTCAGAAAACAAATACCACCTTGAAGCAGGCTCCCTGCCAGACTGCTAAATACTCACCTGAACTTTTTTAACAGTTACAACTTGAGAAAGTGATCATCTTATTTTCTCTACTCCATGTTCTATTATTAACAAAGACCCAAGATCAAGACCGGATCAGATCCAGTCCCATCTTACAGACAGGACTCAGTCTGATCTCATCTTAATCCACCATGAGCAGAGCACTTTGCAGCATTTAGCAAGTTACAGTGGCAAGGACAAACTTCCTTTAACAGGCAGAAACCTCCAGCAGGACCAGACTCATGTTAGACACACATCTGCTGAGACCGTGTTGGAGAGAGGGATAGAGGGAGATGAAGAGAGAGAGAGAGAGATGATAGTGGGGAGATGGATAGTAGTAGTTGTAGCAGCTGGAGTCTGGCACGTCCACAGCAGCAGAGATCCAGAGGAACCTACGAGACAAGGGAGCTCAGGGACTCCAGAAAGGTCTAAGAAAAGAGAAAAGAGAGGGAGAGAAGAAGAAAGAAAAAGAGAAGAATAAATGGTGAAGGAATGACAGAAGGAAAGGACGGGATAAGAAAAGGAGACATAAAGGATGAAGAAATATGGAAAGAACAAAGAAAGAAAGAAAGAAAGAAAGAAAGAAAGAAAGGAATGGAAGACTGAAGGAAAGAAAGAAAAGAAGGGAAGAGTGAAGGAAAGAAAGAAAGATAGAAAGAAAGAAAGGAAAAAGAAAGAAGGAAAGAAAGGAAGAAAGGAGGGAAAAAAAGGAATGGAAGAATGAAGGAAATTAAGGAAAAAGGAAGAAAGGAAGGAAAGAAAGAAAGGAATGAAAGGAAAAAGGAAGAAAAGAAAGGAAGACAGAAGGAAAGAAAGAAAGATAGAAAGAAAGGAAGAATGAAAGAAAGATAGAAAGAAAGAAAGGAAAAAGAAAGAAAAGAAGGGAAGAGTGAAGGAAAGAAAGATAGAAAGAAAGAAAGGAAGAAAGGAGGGAAAAAAGGAATGGAAGAATGAAGGAAAGAAAAAAGATAGAAAGAAAGGAAAGAAAGAAAAAAGAAAGGAAGAAAGAAGGGAAAAAAAAGGAATGGAAGAATGAAGGAAATTAAGGAAAAAGGAAGAAAAGAAAGGAAGACAGAAGGAAAGAAAGAAAGATAGAAAGAATGAAAGAAAGAAAGAAAGGAATGAAAGAAAGAAAGAAAGAAAGAAAGGATGAATAACAGACCAAAAAAAGGAATCTACAGCAGAGATCCAGAGGAACCTACAAGACAAGGGAGCTCAGGGACTCCAGAAAGGTCTATGGTTAGTAACTTTAATGGGACAGGAAGAGTTAAAGTAAGAGACAGACAGAGAGAGGAGAGAGAGGGAAAGACAGGATCCCAGTGTGTCAGTCTCCTGGCAGTCTAAGCCTGTAGCAGCATAACGAAGAGCTGGTCCAAACTGGTTTACAAAAGCGAAACCCCCACTTACTCTGTACCTCATCTTTAATGTATATCTCTTCTTCTTCTAGGTGTCGAGTGCATCATTGGTCTACCCGAACCAAGAAGTCACTGGGACCCCGTCTTTGGCACCTGTGTGTTCCTCTTCTCCTTCCTCATCCCCGTGGCCATCATCAGCATCTGCTACAGCCTCATGGTGAAGCGCCTGCGCAGCGTTCGCATCCTGTCCGGCTCCAAAGAGAAGGACCGCAACCTGCGCCGCATCACCAGGATGGTCCTCGTCGTCGTGGCGGCTTTCGTCGTGTGCTGGACCCCCATCCAGATCATGGTCCTGGCTCAGTCGCTGGGCTTCAACCTGAGCAGCTTGTTCACGCTGGTCATGATGCACTTCTGCATCGCGCTGAGCTACGTCAACAGCAGCTTGAACCCGGTGCTGTACGCCTTCCTCGACGAGAACTTCAAGCGCTGCTTTCGCGAGTTCTGCCACCCGTCACCGTTCCGCCTCGACACTCAGCAGTCCGGCCGCATGAGGAGCATCGCCAGGGAGGTGGCCGCGGCGTACAGCTGCAAGACCGGGGATGGTGGGGGGCATGGGGGAGGGACACCTAATCCAGCATGACTAGGCGTGGAGCTCCCCTTGGTGGGGGTCGACCCCAGCCAGAGGAGAGAGAATCAAGCGACGGGGAACTCCAACACAGAATTGACTCAGATTACTGCTCTCTAGCGGCACGAGCCCCCCCACCCCCCAACTAGAAGACTGGCATGGGGTGGGGGGGATGGAGATGAGGAGGATGGAGTTGAAAGGAAGAGAATTTAGGATTGGACCCAAAAGACCCACGTGATGGTGGTGTTGGCTGGGAGAAGGTGCCAAATATGAAGCCTATAGATCCTGGAACATAAGGCAATGCCATACTTTGTAGCAAAGCCTCAGACTTTAGGAGGCCTGAGGAAGACTTGTAAAGGATCCAACCACATTGAAGTGGATGTAAACACAGAAAAGTGAGCTGCAGTATTCAGCATTTATTGCAGCTCCAAATAAAACAGTCTCAAAAACTGGATTTGCAAGCAGAGCCTGAAACCCAGGCAGCAGGACGGATGCCCAGCTTTGTAATTGGGTATCATATGGCAAGATTTGAGGCCCGACATTTGTGGAGAGCATATAAATGACACAGTTTTAATAGCAGGGGCTGCACTTGGCAAGTAGAAGGGATATAAACACTCTGGAAGCAGGAATGGGACTCATCTGGTGGTGAGGGGGAGGACTGAATAATTACCATGGAAATGTGAAAATGAGGAACACAGTCTCAGATTACTCTGTCTTCATTAGTTGACATTCAAACTTATGAACTCTGTGCCACACAAACATGTCTACTTAAGGGTATTATGCTGCAGAGCCCTCATCAGGACTTCTATAGACCCACTAAGTGTTCCCTGCTATCTGGGACTAACACACATGAAGTTGGATGTAACAGCTGTCAACAACAGCTAGCATACAGTAAAGAACAATGTGCAACAAGCAGCTCTTGAACAATAGTTCTTAAGCTGCGTTAAAAGGACCCTGAATGGGTCACGTGAATGTTATTTTATCGTACGAGCAACACTTTTCAACGTGTCCTGAAACAAATAAGCCTGAGAAATCCAGTCTCAACATGTATTTCTTAGAGTTTGGGGATTTTTGAAAACTTTATATCGTCACTTGTGAGGTGTTGGGAATGTGGGGTCTGGAGGAGGGGAGGGGGGGGGTTGGTGAAATGTAACATAGAGAAACTACCAGAAGGAAAAGTATAGGAGGAATATCAACTCTTTTCCCCTTTATTTATCTTAACTACAAAACTAATGACCCTACCAGGCCAGGGTAGATATCTTAAACTGTATATAAGAAGTGGACGAAGCCAATGTGATGTCAGCCATAACTTTAGATTCCCTTTAGAAGCCTTAAGTTTTGCATTTTGATCGTCACGATCTTGGCTTTTTGGAGCCAGAGGTCACCATATTTGGAAAAAACAACATAATTCCATCACTGCATCTCTATCTTAGTTAACATAAAGTTCCTCCCTCTCCATAGAACCATTATTAAAACATGATCATGATGTAGTTGAGAGGTAATGTCCACTTCTGTTATACAGTTAAATACACGAATTTGCCATTGACACACTATCTTTAAAACAGCCTGTAAAAAAACAATATATTTTTAAAAGATATGGCAAGTGTTTGTTGTTTTAGCACACTGCCATCATGTATGAATATTTTAAAGTCAGGCGACAGTTGAGTGATAAATGATGAGGATTGTTTCTTCTCCATTGGCGATGGGAATTTAAAACAACCCTTATATTTTATAACCTGCAGGGAGACGTATTTTACAAAACATCTGTGATTAATCATTGAACCTGAATATTTAGGGATAATGTATTTTTTAATTTAATATTTAACATGTTGATAAAAATTCCCCCAAAACACACAAAAAAAAACTATTTCCACAGCTTGACTTATTCACAGTGTGTTAAAATAAAGAGTTGGTGCTAGTGCCGTCCAGCAATCAAAGGCTGTAAGTATTACTTAAAGGTCCCATATAATGTCAAACATGTTTTTCCTAGCCTCTACATATATACTTTAGACCAGGGCTTCCCAAACTTTCAGCCCCCCAAAAATGTAGGTGCCAAAAACTCGCGACCCTCACTGTCCCTCAAAGTGATTTTAAAGGTGACATATCATGCAAAATGGACTTTTTAATGGTTCTCTACCTGAAATATGTGTCCCTGTCTACAAACCCCCCAAGAATGAAAAGAATCCATTCTGCCTCTGTTCTGATTTCTCCACCTTTCTGTAAATGTGTGCTGAAACCAGCCGTTTCAGACTTCAGTGTTTTTCATACGTCACAACAATATCCGGTCTGTCACGGAGTCAGAGCTCGGAGCTTGTTCAGCCCATAGACTGTATAAAATACAACTCAACCCCTCCTCCGTTTTTCATTACCTGCACACACGTGTGCTAACAAGGAGCTTAGGAGGGAGGCATGCTAGTTGTAGGCTGTCTTAATAAACACAAAGGTCGGTTTTACTCCCCACGTCTGCAGATTTGAAGATCTAGTGGATGATTTTTATTTACCATGGATAAGTGCTAGCGCTAGTTAGCATAGCTACATAGCTACATGTCGTAGCCGTAGCTGTAGCTGTGATCCAAGACACACATCGACATACTGACAAATAAAACAACAAGAAACACAGAATCTGTGACCAATCCTTCAGAAAGGTCCCGCTGCCTTTCTGGCAGAGGTCGGTTTTACTCCCAACGTCTGCAGATTTGAAGATCTAGTGGATGATTTTTTATTTATCATGGATAAGTGCTAGCGCTAGTTAGCATAGCCACATAGCTACATGTTCGTAGCTGTGTACCAAGACACACGTCGACATACTGACAAATAAAACAACAAGAAACACTAAATCTGTGACCAATCCTTCAGAAAGGTCCTGCTACAGGTGCCTCTCCGTCAGGATCAGATTCAGAGGGTTGAAGTAACGTGATCTCTGAGCAGCCGTGTATATTCAGCCAGCATGTAAACATTAGATCAACGTCCTGAGGGGGCGTGGTCAGAGAGAAAACAGAGTGTTCTGAGGAGGACTGAAGAAGAGGGTTTTTCAGGCAGACCAAAATCTGATTTCAAAGTGTTTTTTTGAGCACAAACTTTAAAGACATGTTTTGGGGACCTCTTAGACCAATATATGTTGATGAAAAAAGCGTGATATGTCACCTTTAAACTGGTCTGGAGAAAATGACCCTACCTATATGAGCATGTGTCTGTGTTTCCTGTGCTGTTATGAATTAACCTGCTGCTACTGATGCTTTTGATAATTAACTCTTCACTAACCCTAAACTTAGGAGTCATCTGGCAAAAAGAAAGGCAGAAAACTCATTACACTTTATATTTTCAAGTTTTTTTTTCAAGTTTAGCTACTATTTTATCCATATGATTTACTATAATGGGTAAAATCTACTATTTTTAGATAATTAAAAAAAAAAAAACATTCTGGAAGACATCTCACGACCCCCCATTTGTATCTTGCAACTCACAATGGGGGGCCAGACCATCACTTTGGGAACCCCTGCTTTAGACATCCTCCAGCTTAGAGCAACCCTGGGAGTGCAGAAGTGGAAAAGCCCATGCATCGTTTCTGTGGCTCACCAACCTGGAAAACAAGGCGATTTCAATTAGCTTCCCCTTTGCTACTATGATGCTTCAGTGTTGCAGAGTCATGCTAACAAAGGTTAGAGCCACACATGCCAACTTCTCTGTTGTAGGTTGAAAAACCCACAAATGTGAATGTCCATAAGACAGAAACAGTGGTTGCTATTTATTTTTGACAACATGCAGGCTACAGTTGGTGCTAATCTCTTTTTGTGCTGAAAACTCCTCCTCAGTCTGCTTTGATAATGATGGTCAAAACAAGCTAGGTTTGTGTCGACACTGACCCCCTTTAAAGAATCTTTACCATGAGCTTGTGACCCAATAACAATAGTTCAGTCAGACAACTCACGTTTAAATTGTTTATTGTAGCAGCAAATACATATTCACGTTTGGCGCCCAGGCTCCGGCCTCATCACTCCCTGCAGATAAGTTTACACGCAGACTTTGAGGAGTGATGAGCAAAACGTACTAAACACTCCCCGGAGCCTGCAGGTGGAAGCTGGGGAGGCGGCGTGGAAGAAGAAAATATCAGCAATGGCATGCAGCAGCAGAGTCGTTGACAGGCAGAGGGAGAGATGGGAGATTTTTTCCCAGTTTAAATAGACCGCCAATTTGAGAGGCAGAGGGCAGGATTGGATGATGGTTATGAGAGTGGGACATGTGACGTGTATGGCATTGCAGCTCGAGTTGTCTGCCTGAACTAGCTCGCAGGCGTCGCTCCATTTGTGCCATCACTAGTGTTGCTAACTTCTGATATTTACTTCTGCAGCATTTTGAGTTCTTCTGGAGGACTCGCCATTTTTGTTTTCGGTGTTTTTCCACCTCTGCATCCATCTGCACCCTCCCCAATCCACATCCCATCAGGCAGCTGATCAGTGTTAGAGTATGAGAAGCTGCAGATCCTCCATTGAGGCTGAACCTATTGTGCTTTTTGCAACTGAATCCAAACCCTTGCTTAAAACATCAGAACTCACTAGGACATGCCTTAAACAGCTGAATTACCATTATATGGGACCTTTAATCAGACCCCTTCAAGGGTTTTATGTTATAAAGAAACCTATGTTAATAGCATGATAACAGAACCCACAAAATTTGATCCTGTGTGGCGAGGACAGGTCTGATCAGGGGGACAAATTGAATTCTAATTGAATTGAAAATGAATGAGAGCATCACACATTTCTGAAACTACAAATCACAGTCAGGTTAAACTATCTGGTCAGAAATACTGTGGAAAATATGCATTTTAGAGAAAAGCAAATTAAACATGGCAGGGAAAATGTAATCACAGATGTTTTGCAGATGACACGTCTTGGTGTGTTGTTTCTCCAGGTGTAGCTGGTTTTGGGGGAATTGGGTGAAATTGGTCAGGTTCTGGGATGATGTTGAGTTTGGTGGTTTTCTCTGGGTTCGGGGTATTTTTCGCGGTCAGGGCTTTTACAAAGGGGGCAGGGTTAGGTAGGTGTGTGAACAGTGAGTCACTTTGACTCCCAGCACCACGGTGGCAAAGCCGGAGGATGGGGTCACGGTGCTCTGACCCCACTCCAAGGGACAAAGGGGCTCTTTCTCTCTCTTCTTAGTGTCTTTAAGCTGAAATCAGCCCTGAAACAGAAAACACACCAGGGATTCTCATTTTCTGGAAATGAAGGGACACATTTAACAGATATTTTCAGACATTAAATTGACTTTTAAACTGACAAAAATCAACACCCATCAGAAATGATGATATCATGATAACTTCATGAATAAATAGAGGATATCTGGGTTTACCTTGAGGAGGTTAGTGGTGTTTAAACCCAAGATATGTAGCAGGGTATCAAAGAAAGTCACGTCTTAAATTTGCGTGTGAAAGTTGTATCATTTCACACTTTGATAATCGGGTTTGACCTCAAACTGACCAGGTTTTGAGAATGAAATGTGAATTCTGTTTCAGGGCCAGTGTCTCCGTTCTTTTTGTATTTGTCTGAACTTGTTAAGATGTCTTTAACTTTTCTTTAAATAGATTTTAGGATCGCAGTTTGACACGATTTGCTGTCATGAAGGAGAACATTTTCAGTCCATCGTGTTTTCCTTTAAGTTCCATCTGTACAAACCTTCTGCTGCAACGACTCTTTGCGGCCCAGTCTCAACTTTCAATCTTAAATGTTTCTTGTTTTGTTTGTTTGAGAGATAAATTCTATGAACTTACATTGCCTTAAATATCAAGTAAAGTCTGTTACTGAAGCTCGCTCTCTGGCTGGAAAACACATGCTCTTGTTTTTATTGGTGTTTTGCTGTTAGTTTTAACTACTAAAGACCTGTGTTCATAAAGCCTCTGAGGACAGGAGTCATCTGAAAATAAGGGCTATTTAACATCTTATGGTGTGTTTCCATCAAGGGGTCTGGTTTGGTTCAGTACAGTTTGAAAAATCATGAAATGGACACACAAAAGCAAAATTTCCTGATCTGTTTTTTTCCCTGTGGAGAGACTCCCCTTATTTTCACACAAGGCTTTTATTTTAAAGGTTTTTGCGAGGACAGTTATGTCTTAAAAATGTAAACAAAAGTTGTAATTAAAGTTAGTTGCATGAAAGCTATGTTAATACATACATTACATCAAATTACAGGATATGTTTATTCTTGTGCATCTCCCTCTCCCTTTGCATCCATCTCTGAGGACCCTCTCTCTGCTCAGCTTGTGTCCATGTAAGCACCCATTATTTATATATATATATACTTTTTGGGCTTTATGCCTTTTTACATGAAAGGCTAGCTGAAGAGAGATAGGGAATGTGGGGAGTAGAGAGGGGGGAAGACATGCAGTAGACATGGTAGCGGTCGGGAGTGGAACGGGCAACCTCTGCGATAAGGACTATAGACTCTGCATGTGGGGTGCTTACACCGCTAGGCCACAAGTGTCCCATGAGCACCCATTTTTAAACCGTTTTCTGATAAGAACAACCCCCAACATCAGTATAAGACCTGAAAACACTCCCTGATATGAATACAAATGTACAGAAAACAGCAGTTTTACTGATCAAATAACAGCAATGTATCCAGCTCCAACCTTTCGGGATCAGATGGGTACGCTTGGTACCACAACATAAGGGTGCCAAAGAAGTAGGATGGTAACTTTACCTTTCCCATCTTTTGAAACACACACAAATAATTGCGTACCAAACTGAAACTGACTGTTTGGTGGAAACCATAGACTGTATAAAATATGGACGTAGTATCCATGACGTCACCCATCTGTTTCTGAAGCGCTGTTTTGAAGCCAATTGGCGGTGGCAGCCATATTGCTGCTGTTGAGCGATTGCGACGTAAAGAGGCGGACTTTGAGCCTCCTAGCCAACAGCTACAGTGTTTCCGCCTGTCAATCAAGTCAGCTGTGCCTCTCATTGGAAGACTCGTAATCTCAATATCTTTGAACTCACAGCATTAGAAAAAAAATTCATCCCACATCCTGCTGTAAAGATCGGCTTTTTTGAATTGGTGTGTATGTGGTTTCTGGTACTTCCAGAGCCAGCCTCAAGTGGACACTCAAGGAACTGCAGTTTTTAGCACTTCCACATTAGAACCATGTTTTTAAACCGGAGGTTGCTGCTTGGTAAGCCCCCATTTTTAAACCGTTTTCTGATAAGACCAACCCCCAACATCAGTATAAGACCTGAAAACACTCCCTGATATGAATACAAATGTACAGAAAACAGCAGTTTTACTGATCAAATTACCAGCAATGTATCCAGCTCCAACCTTTCGGGGTCACATGGGTACGCTTGGTACCACAACATAAGGGTGTCAAAGAAGTAGGATGGTAACTTTACCTTTCCCAACTTTTGAAACACACACAAATAATTGCGTACCAAACTGAAACAGGCTGTTTGGTGGAAACCATAGACTGTATAAAATATGAACGTAGTATCCGTGACGTCACCCATCTGTTTCTGAAGCGCTGTTTTGAAGCCTATTGGCGGTGGCAGCCATATTGCTGCTGTCGAACGATTGTGACGTAAAGAGGCGGGCTTTGAGCCTCCTAGCTAACAGCTACAGTGTTCCCACCTGTCAATCAAGTCAGCTGTGCCTCTCATTGGAAGACTCGTAATCTCAATATCTTTGAACTTACAGCATTAGAAAAAAATTCATCCCACATCCTGCTGTAAAGATCGGCTTTTTTGAATTGGTGTGTATGTGGTTTCTGGTACTTCCAGAGCCAGCCCCAAGTGGACACTCAAGGAGCTGCAGTTTTTAGCACTTCCACATTAGAACCATGTTTTTAAACCGGAGGTTGCTGCTTGGTAAGCACCCATTTTTAAACCGTTTTCTGATAAGACCAACCCCCAACATCAGTATAAGACCTGAAAGTACTCCCTGATATTGATAAAAATTTACAGAAAACAGAGGTACCCAGTTTTACTGATCAAATAACCAGCAATGTATCCAGCTCCAACCTTTCGGGGTCACATGGGTACGCTTGGTACCACAACATAAGGGTGCCAAAGAAGTAGGATGGTAACTTTACCTTTCCCATCTTTTGAAACACACACAAATAATTGCGTACCAAACTGAAACTGACTGTTTGGTGGAAACCATAGACTGTATAAAATATGAACGTAGTATCCATGACGTCACCCATCTGTTTCTGAAGCGCTGTTTTGAGGCCAATCATCGTCGGCGGCAGCCATATTGCTGCTGTCGAGCGATTGTGACGTAAAGAGGCGGGCTTTGAGCCTCCTAGCCAACAGCTACAGTGTTCCCGCCTGTCAATCAAGTCAGCTGTGCCTCTCATTGGAAGACTTGTAATCTCAATATCTTAGAAATTACCACGTTATGAAAAAATTCACACCCCGTACAGTGTGTGCTGATCGAGAAATGAGCTATCCAGACTACACTCATTTTTTGTACCAGGCTGTAAACATGTTTATTTCTGCTGTAAAGATCGGCTTTTTTGAATTGGTGTGTATGTGGTTTCTGGTACTTCCAGAGCCAGCCTCAAGTGGACACTCAAGGAACTGCAGTTTTGAGCACTTCCGCATTGGAACCATATTTTTAGACCCATTTTTAAACTGTTTTCTGATAAGACCAACCCCCAACATCAGTATAAGACCTGAAAGTACTCCCTGATATGAATAAAAATGTACAGAAAACAGCAGTTTTACTGATCAAATAACCAGCAATGTATCCAGCTCCATCCTTTTGGGTCAGATGAGTACGCTTGGTACCCCAAGATAAGGGTGCCAAAAAAGTAGGACGGTACAGAATTGGTTATTTTGGTAAACTGAACTGAACCGGACTGCTTGGTGGAAACACAGCTTCAGTGAAGTAGGAATAGTCCTTCCTTCTTTGAACTTTGTACAATAAAAGGTGCAAGCTGCCATCATGATTCTTACCTTAGTCCAGAAGTAACCAAACACCTGGTGACAACTAAATTAACATAATGAAAATGAAAAGCCAAAAACGTATAGATTGAGCATAGACTACACCTTGATGCAAGGTGGTCTGATATGGAAAATAATGGACTCAGCTCAGCCGCCAAATGTGCATTATATTCTTCAATCAGAAACCAATGCACATTAGGCTCACTTAATGTCCAATAGTGCCTTTGAATGTCAAAATTTCTTAATTGGCTTACTGTTTTGAATCTGAAATCATCAGCAGTGGACGAGGGGTGAAATTGGGCCATTCGTATAGATTTAAAAATGCACTCTGAAGCTTGTGGAGCTCTACATTTCACGACACCTCTTCTATCCTTGATGATAATTCTGTCCGTTCTGAGGAAGTTTCATGAATACAGGTCGCCTTTGTACAACCTAGCAGACGTTGTGTAGGAAAAAAAGAAATCAAGGACACTGGCTTTCGACATGACATGACGACGGCGGCGAGGACATGCTATGACGCGGCTCCGAGGCTCTGTGTGCTTATCTGTCACTGTTAATAACCTGAAGACTCAACGATCTTTTGTATTACTGTTTGATGTTTTTTGTAGCACAAACTAAAGAGGGCAAAAATACTTCTGTTGATGGAAGCAGAATGAGCTTAAGTATACCGTCTGTTAGCTCTGTATAACATTCTGTTTGAATATTACTCTTATATAAAGGTATAAAACATGGTTCTGATCATCATTTAACGTCTGACCTCTTTCTCTTGTTATTCTCGATGTATAAATACAAAGTTTCTCGCTAATCGTAAAAAGGTATGTATTGTTACCTCCGTGCATTTGAACTGCAGGGAGGCTCCTTTCATTCGTTTACATTTTACAGACCACTTGAATGTCAAATGAAAACTTGTTGAGAATCCAAATCTAAGAAGAAAAAGCATACAGTGTTGATGTTGTTGTTATGACTATTATTGCTATAAAGAAAAGCAGTGTCGCATTAATGTTTTATTTTGCTGTGCAGGGACTGTCTGGTTTGTATCTATGTAATACTTGTTGAGTGCAGTTTGCTCACAGCCTGAGTCATGGAGTCAAACCTCTCAAAGAGTAAAAAGAATTCATCACAAATCGCCCTGGAAACTTCTTATTAACTAAGTATTTTCTCACCTTGAGGTAGGGGACTGGGTCCAATCATGAGCCTAAGTCTGAATTTGAAATATTGCTTCATTTGTAAAAATCTGAACTGATATTTGATATTTGGGGAGGGGTGTTCAGAGACGTTTGTATCACATGACTCCGGCTGTGGCGACATAAATTAACTCGTTCTTGCTCTGCAGGCTGCAGACTGAACGACCATGCTAGCTGGCTTGTCGTCAATGCATAGAGATTTTTTGCTGGAGCTTGAATTTAAAATTGTATATTTTTCTCTGCTTATGAAAATGAACTAATAAACCATGGCTATGTATGAGTCGTTGGTCTGGATGGTTTTTATGAAAGGTTGAACAAGATCCATCCGTTATCTTGACCGCTTATCCCGTTAGGGTGGTGAAGGAGATCTCCTTTGGTTCCAGGAAGGATCACATGTTGGCCATCCAGGAGTGCAAGAACAACCAGGGCTGTGACCATTTTCATCCGGGTAGGAAACAAAAAGGTAATTGAAGAGGCCAAGCGTGCCCTCCATGATGCTCTGTGCGTCATTCGTAATCTGGTCAAAGACAACCATGTGGTGTATGGAGGAGGAGCTTCAGAGATTGGGTCACGGGGGGCTGGACCCTATCCCAGCTGGCTTCGGGCGGAAGGCAGGGTACACCCTGGACAGGTCGCCAACCCATCACAGGGCTAACACAGACAACCATTTATGCACACACTCACACCTACGGGGGATTTAGAATGACCAATCAACCTGGTGAGCATGTTTTTGGACTGTGGGAGGAAGCAGGAGTACCTGGAGAGAACATGCAAACTCCACACAGGAAGTCAAGTCAAGCTTTATTTATAAAGCACATTTAAAACAACCTCAGTTGACCAAAGTGCTGTACAGTTATTAAAATACAATATAATCATACACAAAAATAACAATGAATAAAAACAATAAAAGAACAGTAAGAGCTTAATTTAGGAAATAAAAGAGTAAAAAATAAAAAGCCAAGGATTCTTGTTTAGCTGGGACTGAACGCCAAGGAGAAAAGATAGGTTTTTAGGAGTGTTTTAAAGTGATCCACAGACTGTGCAGCTCTAACCTGGAAAGGTAGGCTGTTCCACAGCCCACTGAGAAGGCTCTGTCCCCACGAGTAGAGAGTCTGGACCGAGGTACTGCCAGGAGCAGCTGGTTTGATGACCGAAGTGCTCTGGAAGTACTGTGAGGCTGTACAAGGTCTGATAAATAAGACGGTGCCAGACCATTTAAACACTTAAAAACAATGATCAAGACCTTGAACTGGATCCTAAAGTTCACAGGCAACCAGTGCAAAGATGTAAGGACAGGACTGATGTGATCCCGCCGTTTCTTTCCAGTCAGCAGGCGGGCGGCTGCATTTTGGACGACCTGTAGACGGCGCAATGCTGACTGGTCGAGACCAACACACAAACGGCACCTGCCCGGCCCGGGATTCAAACCAGGAACCTTCTAGCTGTGAGGCAACAGCGCTAACCACTTGAACAAGATCAGTCAGCTTCATCGCTTAGAATCACAATGTCAGGGATGTGAATATGAGAGTTTCAAATACAGCCCTGGTACCCTCAAATAAAGGCCTGGTACATTCAAATAAAGGCCTGGTACCTTCATATAAAGGTCTGGCACCTTCATATAAAGACCTGGCACCTTCATATAAAGGTCTGGTACCTTCATATAAAGGTCTGGTACATTCATATAAAGGCCTGGTACCTTCAAATAAAGGCCTGGCACCTTCATATAAAGGCCTGGCACCTTCATATAAAGGTCTGGTACCTTCATATAAAGGCCTGGCACCTTCAAATAAAGGCCTGGTACCTTCAAATAAAGGCCTGGTACATTCATATAAAGGTCTGGTACCTTCATATAAAGGTCTGGTACATTCATATAAAGGTCTGGTACCTTCATATAAAGGTCTGGCACCTTCATATAAAGGTCTGGTACCTTCAAATAAAGACCTGGCACCTTCATATAAAGGTCTGGTACCTTCAAATAAAGGTCTGGTACCTTCATATAGAGGTCTGGTACCTTCAAATAAAGGCCTGGCACCTTCATATAAAGGCCTGGTACATTCATATAAAGGCCTGGTACCTTCATATAAATGTCTGGTACATTCATATAAAGGCCTGGCACCTTCAAATAAAGGCCTGGTACCTTCAAATAAAGACCTGGCACCTTCATATAAAGGCCTGGTACATTCATATAAAGGTCTGGTACATTCATATAAAGGTCTGGTACCTTCATATAAAGGTCTGGTATCTTCAAATAAAGACCTGGCACCTTCATATAAAGGCCTGGTACATTCAAATAAAGGCCTGGTACCTTCATATAAAGGCCTGGTACCTTCATATAAAGGCCTGGTACATTCAAATAAAGGCCTGGTACCTTCATATAAAGGTCTGGTACATTCATATAAAGGCCTGGTACCTTCATATAAAGGTCTGGTGCCTTCATATAAAGGCCTGGTACCTTCATATAAAGGTCTGGTACCTTCATATAAAGGTCTGGTACCTTCATATAAAGGTCTGGTACCTTCATATAAAGGTCTGGTACCTTCATATAAAGGTCTGGTACCTTCATATAAAGGTCTGGTACCTTCATATAAAGGTCTGGTACCTTCATATAAAGGTCTGGTACCTTCATATGAAGGCCTGGCACCTTCATATAAAGGCCTGGTACATTCAAATAAAGGCCTGGTACCTTCATATAAAGGCCTGGTACCTTCAAATAAAGGCCTGGTACATTCATATAAAGGTCTGGTACCTTCATATAAAGGTCTGGTACCTTCATATAAAGGTCTGGTACCTTCATATAAAGGCCTGGCACCTTCATATAAAGGTCTGGTACATTCATATAAAGGCCTGGCACCTTCAAATAAAGGCCTGGTACCTTCAAATAAAGGCCTGGTACCTTCATATAAAGGTCTGGCACCTTCATATAAAGGCCTGGTACATTCAAATAAAGGCCTGGTACCTTCATATAAAGGTCTGGTACCTTCATATAAAGGTCTGGTACCTTCATATAAAGGCCTGGTACATTCATATAAAGGTCTGGTACATTCATATAAAGGCCTGGTACCTTCATATAAAGGTCTGGTACATTCATATAAAGGCCTGGTACATTCATATAAAGGCCTGGTACATTCATATAAAGGCCTGGTACCTTCAAATAAAGGCCTGGTACATTCATATAAAGGTTTGGTACCTTCATATAAAGGCCTGGTACATTCATATAAAGGCCTGGTACCTTCATATAAAGGCCTGGTACATTCATATAAAGGCCTGGTACATTCATATAAAGGCCTGGTACCCTCAAATAAAGGCCTGGTACCTTCATATAAAGGTCTGGTTCCCGAAAATAAAGGCCTGGTACCTTCATATAAAAGGCCTGGTACATTCAAATAAAGGTCTGGTACCTTCATATAAAGGCCTGGTACCTTCATATAAAAGGCCCGGTACATTCAAATAAAGGTCTGGTACCTTCATATAAAGGTCTGGTACATTCATATAAAGGCCTGGTACCCTCAAATAAAGGCCTGGTACCTTCAAATAAAGGCCTGGTACCTTCATATAAAGGTCTGGTACATTCATATAAAGGCCTGGCACCTTCAAATAAAGGCCTGGTACCTTCAAATAAAGGCCTGGTACCTTCATATAAAGGTCTGGCACCTTCATATAAAGGCCTGGTACATTCAAATAAAGGCCTGGTACCTTCATATAAAGGTCTGGTACCTTCATATAAAGGTCTGGTACCTTCATATAAAGGCCTGGTACATTCATATAAAGGTCTGGTACATTCATATAAAGGCCTGGTACCTTCATATAAAGGTCTGGTACATTCATATAAAGGCCTGGTACATTCATATAAAGGCCTGGTACATTCATATAAAGGCCTGGTACCTTCAAATAAAGGCCTGGTACATTCATATAAAGGTTTGGTACCTTCATATAAAGGCCTGGTACATTCATATAAAGGCCTGGTACCTTCATATAAAGGCCTGGTACATTCATATAAAGGCCTGGTACATTCATATAAAGGCCTGGTACCCTCAAATAAAGGCCTGGTACCTTCATATAAAGGTCTGGTTCCCGAAAATAAAGGCCTGGTACCTTCATATAAAAGGCCTGGTACATTCAAATAAAGGTCTGGTACCTTCATATAAAGGCCTGGTACCTTCATATAAAAGGCCCGGTACATTCAAATAAAGGTCTGGTACCTTCATATAAAGGTCTGGTACATTCATATAAAGGCCTGGTACCCTCAAATAAAGGCCTGGTACCTTCAAATAAAGGCCTGGTACCTTCATATAAAGGTCTGGTACCTTCATATAAAGGCCTGGTACCCTCAAATAAAGGCCTGGTACCTTCAAATAAAGGCCTGGTACCTTCATATAAAGGTCTGGTACCAATTGATCCTTGTGGAACATCTTTGGTTAATGGTGGAAACTCTGATTGAATATTTCAAGGAATCTAACAGGAAGTGATTGAGTCAAACATAACATTTCAAACTAGGAGAGGATGTTTTAAAAGCCTTAGGTAGGTCAGAAGAAACAGCAGCACACTGCCTCTTCTTGTCATTGTTGGAGTGGGTTGTATTCTGTCCATGTGTACCACTGAAGTCACAGAGGACAATAGTCTGAGCTTTTTATACACAGAGAATCACACATGTACAGCATTTCCCCGTCCCAGTGCCCGTTGATGTTTGCCATTCATCATACAAAGAAGTCGCATTCCCTTTATTGACGCCCCAGCGTTAGAGCTGCATGAATTATCCCGTAAATTTCACCCTCACATTGTTTGGCTTTGTGCACTGAAGAGTGATGACTGTGGCCTTCTCTGCAGTTCTTTGTTATCAACTGTAAAGACGGAGAGCTTTCAGCCGCACATTAAAGTGGACTGGCAGTCACAATGGATGGGCTGCTAATTGAAGGAGGCGGAGGAGAAGGAGTCAATCAAGCCTCTTTGCTGTTATAGAAACACATTGGACATCAGTCTTAGTCACAAGAAGCAGAGTCCTCAGCATGTGCATCGCATTAAAACTGACACTAGTCTTTGTGCGAACTGTCAGCGTGTTTTGATTTGTTATCTGTAGTTTGCAGCTGCAAAGACAGAACCATGGAAACACTGTGTTTAAGATGTGTGCATGCTGTTGGTGTTAAATCAACATTATTCCAAAGGATAGGCGGTGCTGAAATCGTCTTTCCTCAGCGTCCATGCTAATTTGAAATGAACATGGCTGTTAAATCTGAGTTTTGTGTTTGACAGCTTTACAGAAATAGAACATTTTGACAGAGTTTCCCTGCAGCTGCACCGATCACAGAGGAGAAAGTTGTCAGAGTATTTTTTCTATGTTCCTGGAGGTCGAATCCTGCGTGTAAAAAAAGATGCAGGCATATTTTGAGTCACTGTGAGAAGTGTCTGTAAATCTGAGGCCTAATGGTGCTTATCGTCTCATATCGAAGTCTAGGTAGGAGGATTTATACCTGGCTCAATATAGCTGCAGAGATGCTTCGGTGCACATCTTGCAGAGCAGTACTGCAGGTGAACATGTCCCTGGTGTTAACTTTGCAAAGTAGACATATCTCATCGACTTGGACTTTTGACAAAGAAGCAACTTTAGAAAAGTCTCAGTTTTATATTGATGCACTCCTTTAGAGTACATTTCAGTGTACCAATGTACAACACAGCACAAGCTCTTTAATGGCGTGAGAAGGCGGATGTACACGTTTCCTGAAAGGACACATTGTGAGCTTAAATAACATTCTTCACAAACAATGATTTAACCTTTACTAATAATTTTTCAGAGTTCTTGGAAATGATTTCTGAACTAACTGTGAGAGGAAAAAGGTTACAGCAATTTCCCACTGATGGCCTTTCAGCGCTGAAGGCCGTCTGACAGTGTCTGCCGTGTGCTATGTGATTTCTTTGCAGCTCTTAGTTGTTTGGGATTCAAAGGTTGTCGTCCTGAACAACCGTGCCAAACCCTCTCTTCTGTTGATTTGTAAAAAAAAAAACTGCAGTCCTCAGAAATGTATTAATTCAACTCAACTCAACTCAACTCAACTCAACTCAACTCAAACTTTATTGTCATTCATCTGGATAGCTTGTATACAGTTGTGTGTGGGGGGGTGTCAGTCTGAGGTGGAGGTGAATGTGAAGGGGAGCAGTGTGTTGCAGAACCTTGTTGTTTTGGTCCGTATGCTGCAAAGCCTCCTGCTTGATGGTAGGAGGGCAAACAGTCCGTGTGAGGGGTGGGAGGAGTCGTTCAGGATGGCAGAGGCTCTGCATTCACAACGGGACCTGTAGATGTCCTGGAGGGAGACACCTATGATCCTCTCAGCTGTCCTCAATGTGCGCTGGAGGCTCTTTTCTTCTGCTGCTGTGCGGTTTCCAAACCACACAGTGATGCAGCTGGCCAGGACGCTCTCCACAGTGCCTCTGTAGAAGGTGTTGAGGATGGGTGGTGGTAGGCTGGCTCTCTTCGGTCTCTGCAGGAAGTGGAGGCGTTGCTGTGCTTGACCCATCCCACTGTGCATCCGCTGATGAGCAGTGGACGGTGGTCGGCCGGCGTCCTCCTGAAGTCAACGACCATCTCCCTCATTTTGTCAACATTAAGAGACAGGTTGCAGCATGTTCAGGAGTCTCACAGCATGGGGGGAAAAACTGTTGCAGAACCTTGTTGTTTTGGTCCGTATGCTGCAAAGCCTCCTGCTTGATAGTAGGAGGGCAAACAGTCCGTGTGAGGGGTGGGTGGAGTCCTTCAGGATGGCAGAGGCTCTGCGTTCACAATGGGACCTGTAGATGTCTTGGATGGAGCGAAGAGGGACATCTATGATCCTCTCAGCTGTCCTCACTGTGCGCTGGAGGCTCTTTGGTTCTGCTGCTCAAACTGATGCAGCTGGCCAGGACGCTCTCCACAGTGCCTCTGTAGAAGGTGGTGAGGATGGGTCGTGGTAGGCTGGCTCTCTTCGGTCTCTGCAGGAAGTGGAGGCGTTGCTGTGCTTGACCCTTCCCACTGTGGAGCCGCTGATGAGCAGTGGACGGTGGTCGGCCGGCGTCCTCCTGAAGTCAACGACCATCTCCCTCATTTTGTCAACATTAAGAGACAGGTTGCAGTGTGTTCAGGAGTCTCACAGCATGGGGGGGAAAAACTGTTGCAGAACCTTGTTGTTTTGGTCCGTATGCTGCAAAGCCTCCCGCTTGATAGTAGGAGGGCAAACAGTCCGTGTGAGGGGTGGGAGGAGTCCTTCAGGATGGCAGAGGCTCTGCGTTCACAATGGGACCTGTAGATGTCTTGGATGGAGCGAAGAGGGACATCTATGATCCTCTCAGCTGTCCTCACTGTGCGCTGGAGGCTCTTTTGTTCTGCTGCTCACACAGTGATACAGCTGGCCAGGACACTCCCGACAGTGCCTCTGTAGAAGGTGGTGAGGATGGGTGGTGGTAGGCTGGCTCTCTTCGGTCTCTGCAGGAAGTGGAGGTGTTGCTGTCATTTCTTCACTGCATAGGCAGTGTTTAGAGTCCAGCTGAGGTCTTCGGAGAGGTGCACACAGAGGAACTTCACATTCTTGACCCTCTCCACTGTGAAGCCCCTGATGAGCAGTGGACGGTGGTCGGCAGGCGTCCTCCTGAAGTCAACGACCATCTCCCTCATTTTGTTAACCCTCTTGGTCATGGAGTTCACCAGAGCTTCACAGGTTCCCACTGGAGTCCTCTTCCACTCCTCCATGATGACATCAAGGAGCTGGTGGATGTTAGAGAGCTTGCGCTCCTCCACCTTCTGTTTGAGGATGCCCCACAGATGCTCAATAGGGTTTAGATCTGGAGACATGCTTGGCCACTCCATCACCTTCACCCTCAGCTTCTTTAGCAAGGCAGGGGCCGTCTTGGAGGTGTGTTTGGGGTCGTTATCATGTTGGAATACTGCCCTGCGGGATCATGCTCTGCTTCAGTATGTCACAGTACATGTTGGCATTCATGGTTCCCTCAATGAACTGTAGCTCCCCAGTGCCGGCAGCACCCATGCAGACCAAGACCACGACACTCCCACCACCATGCTTGACTGTAGGCAACACACACTAGTCTTTGTACTCCTCACCTGGGTGCCGCCACACACTCTTGACATCCTCTGAACCAAATCAGTTTATCTTGGTCTCATCAGACCACAAGACATGGTTCCAGTAATCCATGTCCTTAGTCTGCTGTCTTTAGTAAACTGTTTGCAGACTTTCTTGTGCATCATCTTTAGAAGAAATGTGAGGGGTGTACTCACTTTTGTGAGATACTGTATGTAACAATTGTAAGATTAGTACAATCTGCTTGGTTGTTTGTGTGTTTAGAGAAAGCGGCAACCTCTGGACTTAAAATATGAAGCCCATGTGGAAGTGTTACAAACTGCAGTTCATCGAGCATCCTCTTGAGGCTGGCTGCAGAAACACCAGAAACCACGTACACACCAAGTTAATGTCTTTTTAGCTTTTGTGACATTTTCCTCTCAAGAAAAACAACATCAGCCTTTTCAGGAGTGTTCACATCAACAAAGGAGCCACATCGATGAAGCCTTCCAGCAGCAGCAGTGATTTATGGAGGTTTCATGGACACAGAAAAATGATGTGCTCCCCGGTATGCCTTTCATCCAAGAAGTTCATGCTTTTTAAAGAGTTTCATGCAGCTTTTTTTCCATTCGACATCTCTCTTTTTCTCTTTAGTGCTCTCCTTTGCTCCCTATCACCTCCCCTCGGTCGTGTGTATCTGACAAACAAACTGGGAAGACAAATGAACACAAGCACAAAGAGAGGAGAAGAGACTCTCCTTGACTTCTCTCGGCAAGGAAAATTGTATCTATTCATCTTCCACCTCCTACGTTTTATCTTTCAGCCCCATCTGTTTCTCTGCCTCCTCGTCTCCCCGTTAATTACAGAACAGCTTAGCTCTGTCCTTTTTAAACTCTCACCTTGATCCAAACTTTTCACAAAGCCTCTTTGTTTCTGTGTTCACCTCTTCATCCATGGTGCCTGTATTGAGCTTTTCTTTTCTGGATATTCTAACTCCACTGAACGTTAAACAAATACATTATGTGTTGACAGCTTAGCTGTAGCTTTTCCCCCTTAAGTCCTAAATCACCCGACACAATGCACCCTTAAACCGCCACAGTATATTTGAAGTTATCAAGTACTTGAAGCGCATCAAATTAGCCTATGCCAATGAAAATGCTACATACTTGTCTTGCATCAAAGTGTCAGTGTTGCTCTGCAATACTCTGCTGTAACACTAGTTGGCAGTGTGATTTGTACACTAGTCATATCGCCAGTTTCTGATTTGCAGCATTCTCTGCTTTGTTGTGTACAGAGAACCATGGCATCTGGGTCCAGGTGCATGATGTAACATCAGACTCCCACCAGATTCTGTGTCTGGTCTGTCAACACCCACTGGTTGAGTTTTCAGAACGCAGCACGGAGCAGAACCGCCGGACAGCTGGAATCATGTGACCGAGGTTTCCTCCTCCTCTCCTCATCCATGTTGTCTTTCTGGTCCTCTGAAAACCTCTGACCTGTTGACTCCAGGCCTGGCTCCGCTCATCATGACTTTGGTTTGTTGTTGTAGTTAAGTGAAATACGATCTGGTGATAACACAGAGTGTTTTATTCTGAAAATTAACCGGATGTTTTCATTTTGTTTTGGTGAAACCTGACTTCCTGTCCCGCTCCATCTGCTCTGTTGAGATTGATGCGTTGTGCTCCAGCATCCGGCAACAATAGAAGTCTTGTTTATCTGATCCGGAGGGCTCTGAAGTATCTGATATTCAACCACATAAGATTAAGTATATGTTGCTAGTCTGTGTTGTTTAAAATAAGTCCAGGGGCCCACAAGAATGAGTTATAGTAGGCTCCAGAAGTCTCTAGGGAGGGCCTAAAAAAGATCATCTTTGACCTAGGCAAATATATGATTGACAGTGACAGCTGACGTCTCTGTCAATACTCAGAACAAGGTTTTCATAAGTGGAGTCAAAAAGCAGCTAACGTGAAACTCGTATTGAAGAGTCCATATATGTGTATGTTTGAAGGACACCCTCATTCTAATTTGAGTACACCTTCATAGTATTTAAGCCAGAACGTGGAGACAGAAGCGAGGCGACTTCATCTGGCCCGGTCGTCCTCCAAGCAGTCACGATGCTTGTTACTGATGCTGATGCTGTTTGATTGTAATAAATCTAATTACTATTCAAGCTGGCCAGTGTCACGAGGTTCATTCTACATCTGCACATCACAGGCTGATAAGACACGACAGCTCTGACCTGCTGGATCAGAGACGCAGCCGGAACGTAACGTAGCCGGATCCAGTGGAAGTTAACACACTGACTTGAATAGAAACCGCTCAGATCCAGTGCTGTGACGGATCGGAGACAAACCGGACATGGATCTGGTGGTATTTGGCCATTAGAGCTGAGGAAGATAAATGCTGAGCAGCAGTTATTGCATTTAAGAAATGTGAGGAGACGTCGGAGGAGATGGAATATACGGCCACTGAAGCAGAGTGGGTGAAGGACCGGGAATGCAGGAAATATGCTACCAAGCGGTTCAATCACAGGGTTTGTGGCCTGTGCTGTTTGTTGTGTAGTTGCAGGAGGAGGTGCACACAAGGCTGTGTACATAGGCTTCTGCAAAAGTGCAGGGCTATGCAAACCTACTGTGTATCCATGTAACAGTATCTGGTGCAGAAGTAACAAACTGTTACACTTTCACAGAGTTCAACAGTGGCTGTATGCTCTCTTATCATCCAGCTAAAGTTTCAACTGAGTCTACTTCCAATATTTGGTCTGTTTTGGTCTCCTTCAGCTCTCCAGAAAAATATCCAGAATATTATATCCACCAGTTCATCGCTACCTCTGTCTGTCTGCTCTTTCAGTTTGGTGGTTTGGTTGGTTTATTCGAAGAGGACAGCGTTCTGCTGCTGCTGGCAGTGATGAGAGCACAGAGCCTGAGCTGAAACAATGAGCAGACACACTAACAGAGCTCCATTTGAAACCGTATGAGTAAATAAATACTTGATAGGAGAATTCAGAACAAACACTTTAGGATGACTTTAAATGGTGAGATGCACGCTCACAATGTTCAGTGATACACCTTGCACATACAGTTTGTAGATCCTATTATAATCCCTATCACTCACACTCACTGGCTTTCTCCCCTGAGGGCTAATGCGATCATTACACCCTGAAATCCATCGCATTTATCTGCTGGTATGACAGAGGGAGAAAATATCAGCATTAACATTTTGACCGTTGAACTCCATGAGGGGTCATGAACTCCAGAATCGATCCCACGCTGATGAAAGTGAGGGAATGTTGCCAAATGGATGTGTGATGATTTGTATTCCAATCATCGACTCTGAGATTACGACACTGTTCAGCATTTGATGTTACTGAAATCAACTGGGATACTACAAAGTGCAGAGGTGGGTAGTAACGAGTTACATTTACTCCGTTACATGTACTTGAGTAGTTTTTTCAAAAAATTGTACTTCTGAGAGTATTTGTTTTGTTGTATTTGTTTACCCTGTACCCAACATCCGGACTCTCTCATAACTTCTAAATGACGAGGAGAAACAGTCACATTATGCGATGCTTACTTTGTCTATACGGTGGAAATCTTGAGCTTATAGAACAATTAAATCTTAAAAACATGTCATGGTGAGTTATCAGGTAAGCTAATGATCATACAGGGTAATATTAAATCTTAAAAGCATGTTAGAGTTAGTTATCAGTTAGGTAAGCTAATGATCATACAGGGTAATATTAAATCTTAAAAGCATGTTATAGTTAGTTATCAGTTAGGTAAGCTAAGGATCATACTAGTTAATATTAAATCTTAAAAGCATGTCATGGTGAGTAATCAGTTAGGTAAGCTAAGGATCATACTGGTTAATATTAAATCTTAAAAACATGTTATAGTTAGTTATCAGTTAGGTAAGCTAAGGATCATACTAGTTAATATTAAATCTTAAAAGCATGTTATAGTTAGTAGTTAGGTAAGCTAAGGATCATACTAGTTAATATTAAATCTTAAAAACATGTCATGGTGAGTTATCAGTTAGGTAAGCTAAGGATCATACTGGTTAACATAAAATCTTAAAAGCATGTTAGAAATGTTGGAAAGTAATCTAAAGTAACTTATAAGAGCAGTAAGGTAGCATGCTAATAAAACAGTCACCTCAGAGAGATTCTTCAGGACTGAGTTCATGGCCTTTTTAAACACTTCCAAGTTGTTTTAGTATTTTCAAGTTATGTTTTTAAGTAAGATGTACTGAAAATAAGTTAAAGGTTAAAAAAGAAAGTTTGGAAGGCATAGATATATTTTTTATTGTAATGTTGGAGTATTAATGTTCTGGAGTTCTGATGACATCTTAGACAGTTTGAAGTTCTAGCTTGTTTTAAAAAATGAAAGTGGGTACATTAGTTTGAGCACAGTGCAGCTTCTCTTTCTTTAATGTTTGAAAGTAAACCATGCCTAACAGCTTTCATTTTGGCATTTTCCTATTTATGTCACTTTATTAAAGGCAGTGTGCACTTCACATTGTTATTAGCATTTCCAATACAGTACAATTTTATATATGATACTACTCACAAGTTACTCATTACTTGAGTAGTTTTTTTTTTAGGTACTTATTTACTCTTACTCAAGTACTTATTTCTATGAGTACTCTTACTTCTACTTGAGTAACATCATTAGAAAGTAACAGTACTTTTACTTGAGTACTGTTTCGGTTTACTCTACCCACCTCTGACAAAGTGATACAGATGTAACTCACTGCACTGTTCTTCACACTCATTAATTACTACCCCCTGAGGGTGTTCTGACAGGAACCGGTGGCTATGACGATGTGTGCCGGCCTCTGCTTTCCCTTGGCTCTCTACTCAAAACCGCCCAGTCATCAAAACCTGACGTCTGAATTCAACCTTGCCATCGAGTAGTGACTTGGTTGTGATGCTGGGGTCAAGAGGTCAAGTGACCCTGAAGACCCATTGTATATAACCTACTATCCAGAATCAAGGGTGAGGGGTTGGGTCAGAGGACTTCAGGCTAGTCTCCGATCTGTCACGGCATAGGATCTGATAGGATTCTATTCTAGTCAATGTGTTAACTTCCACTGGATCCGCTCCGTTGCGTACCGGTGTGTCTCTGATCCGGCAGGCCGGAGCCCTCCGGATCAGAAACACAAGTGACTCAGTCTTGCTGGGCCGACAACCATCATTTCAGTCTTGGCAGAGTTGAGAAGCAGGAAGTTTGAAGACCACCAGCCTCTAACAGCAAGCCAGGCAGGACTCAAGTTTCATTTCCTGCAACAACTGGCAAATATAACTGCAGGTCATCTACATAACAATGAAAATCGATCCCACAAGAGCTCAAAATGTGACCCAGTGGTGCCAGGTACAATGAAAACAGCAGTGGGCCTAGGACAGACCCCTGAGGAACCCCATGCCTTACGTCACAAGACTCTGAGACAATATTATTACATAAAAACCTGCTGAGATCTTTCTGACAGGTAAGACCTTCCTCTTTAAAGAGGCTTTTAACCCTCCTGTTATGTTGCGGGTCAAATTGACCCATTTAAAAATTATTTTAAAGGAATTTTTTTCACTATGAAACTTCTTCTGCTTGGCTTAATTAGCGTGAACAACATATGCAATGAAAATGGTTCATTTCACACATTTCAATCAATCAATCAATCTTTATTTGTATAGCGCCAAATCACAACAAACGTTATCTCAAGACGCTTTTACAAACATAGGAGGTCTAGACCACTCTATGTCAAATTATGAACAGAGACCCAACTTCAAGACAGGGTAAGACTCAGTCTGACCCCACCTTAATCCATCATGAGCATTGCACATCGCAGTATTTAGCTAGTTACAGTGGAGAGGAAAAACTTCCTTTTAACAGGCAGAAACCTCGAGCAGGACCAGACTCATGTTAGACAGCCATCATGCCTCGACCGAGTTGGGTCTGGAAAGACAGATTGGGGAGTAAGAGAGAGAAGTGATAGTGATGATACGAGTCGTAGAAGCTGTTGCCGCTGGAGTCCAGCACGTCCGTATCAGCTGGAGTCCAGATCGTCCACAGCAGGAGGACGTCTACGGCAGCTCAGAGGAATCTACGAGACAAGGGAGCTCAGGGACTCCAGAAAGGTCTATGGTTAGTAACTTTAATGGGACAGGTAGAGTTAAAGTAAGTGATGAAGGGGTTGGGGGGAAGGGGGTGAGCTAGGATCCCAGTGTGTCAGTGCGCCAGTTCCCCCGGCAGTCTAGGCCTATAGCAGCATGACAAAAGCTGGTCCAAGCCTGATCCAGCTCTAACTATAAGCTTTATCAAAAAGGAAAGTTTTAAGTCTACTCTTAAAAGTGGAGAGGGTGTCTGCCTCCCGGACCCTGACTGGTAGATGATTCCAAAGGAGAGGGGCCTGATAACTGAAGGTTCTACCTCCCACACTACTTTTAGAGATTTTAGGTACAACTAGCAAGCCTGCATGTTGGGAGCGTAGAGTTCTAGAGGGGTAATAGGGCACTATGAGCTCTTTAAGATACGAGGGTGTCTGATTTTTAAGGGCTTTGTAGGTTAAAAGAAGGATTTTAAATTCTATTCTACATTTTATTGGGAGCCAGTGTAGAGAAGCTAACACTGATGAGATGTGCTCCCTCTTCCTAGTTTTAGTCAATACTCGAGCTGCGGCGTTTTGAACTAGCTGAAGAATTTGCAACCCCCCCCCCGCATGTTTATATTACATAGATACTGTTCAGTTTGACCCGGCAGTCAAAGTGGAAGCTAAAAGGAGTCAGAAGTGTCAAATACTAAATGTTTCTTTGCAACTGTGTGACATATTTCACCCCATTTTTTTTTTAAATGAGTGAATTATCCTCTTTGAACTATGAGCTGTGAGAATTAAAGAACACCAATGCACTAAATATTGATTTAAAGGTGACATGTCACGCATTTTTCATCAAAATATATTGGTCTAAGAGGTCCCCAAAACATGTCTTTAAAGTTTATGCTCAAAAAAACACTTTGAAATCAGATTTTGGCATGCCTGAAAACCCCTCTTCTTCAGTCCTCATCAGAACACTCTGTTTTCCCTCTGACCACGCCCCCTCAGGAAGTGGATGTGCCTCGGCTGTCCAGCACGTTGATCTAATGTTTACATGTTGGCTGAATATACACGGCTGCTCAGAGATCACGTTACTTCAACCCTCTGAATCTGATCCAGAATCTGATCCTGACGGAGAGGCGCCTGCAGCAGTACCTTTCTGAAGGATTGGTCACAGATTTAGTGTTTCTTGTTGTTTTATTTATCAGTATGTAGACGTGTGTCTTGGTACACAGCTACGAACATGAAGCTATGTGGCTATGCTAACTAGCGCTAGCACTTATCCATGATAAATAAAAATCATCCACTAGATCTTCAAATCTGCAGACGTGGGGAGTAAAACCGACCTCTACCAGAAAGGCAGCGGGACCTTTTCTGAAGGATTGGTCACAGATTCTGTGTTTCTTGTTGTTTTATTTGTCAGTATGTGGACGTGTGTCTTGGTACACAGCTACAGCTAAAGCTACAGCTATGAACATGTAGCTATGTGGCTATGCTAACTAGCGCTAGCACTTTTCCATGACAAATAAAAATCATCCACTAGATCTTCAAATCTGCAGACGTGGGGAGTAAAACAGACCTTTGTGTTTATTAAGACAGCCTACAACTAGCATGCCTCCCTCCTAAGCTCCTTGTTAGCACACATGTGTGCAGGTAATGAAAAACAGAGGAGGGGTTGAGTTGTATTTTATACAGTCTATGGGCTGAACAAGCTCCGAGCTCTGACTCCGTGACAGACCGGATATTGTTGTTACGTAAGAAAAACACGGAAGTCTAAAACGGCTCGTTTCACACACATTTACAGAAAGGTGGAGAAATCAGAACAGGGGCAGAATGGATTTTTTTCATTCTCGGGGGGTTTGTAGACAGGGACACATATTTCAGGTAAAGAACCATTAAAAAGTCAATTTTGCATGATATGTCACCTTTAAATGATTAGTAATGGGTTACTCTTTTAAATGTGTTCAAGTTTGTTCCCTTCCTTTTTACTCTGTGCCTGTAGCACTTTGAGATTTCCTGAAATGAAAAGTGCGTTATAAATAAAATGTATTATTATTATTATTATTATTATTAATAATAATAATAATAAATAAGACACACAAATAGCGTATGTATTAGTTATATTTTATCCTGTTTAACTCTTTACAAACATTGAATCAGCAGCGGTTTTATTTGTATTCCTTGACCATGTGCGCGTTGTATTCATCATAGCAAACAGACGATGGTTGAAGGTCTAATTCTTCCTGCAACGTCACATGACCCCATCTCTGTTTGAGAGCAATAACAGAGAAGTCAAGTTGACGCCATGAGACTATTACTGCAATGCAATTACACTGAAATCATTTCCAGGCAGCAGAGGAGGACAGGGCACTCCTTCATCCAACACACACACACACAAACACACACACACACACACACACAATCATCATCATCATCATCATCACACACAAAGGCCTTCAATTTAAATAGAAATCATTAACAGCAATTTCCAAAGATGCAAACCCACACATATGTCCACACAAACGCTTCATCTGAATGCATGACAGTCATAAGTCCTCATATCAGTGACTAATTGGTGTCCATGCAATTAGCCGGCCCAGAAATAGAAGCAGCCATGACTAATAAACAATAATTAGTGGCAGAGGGGAGGAGAAATAGAAATAATGATGAGAGGCATGATGGATGGAGCAGAGGACAGACAGATGTGGAATAGTCTGTGAATGCTAGGCGTCTCTCACCGCAGCCCGATTGAGTATTTGTCCGTGTTGTTGTGATATAACCGTTCTTTTAAGAAAAATCAGAAACTGCCACTCCAGGACAAATCACCCTCTTGTTATTATTATCATACACACACAGTGTCCTGGAACAGCAGAGTGGAAGAAACAGAAACCTCAAGAAACAGTTATTGTTCCACCAACAAGTGTTTGTATCAGAGTAATGAGTCGTATTGATCTGCATCTGTAACCACACAATTGACTACTGGTGTGTGGAGATGAGTCAGTCTGCAGGGTTTGAGCTTTATGCTCTCTTTCATTCTTCTTCTTCTTCTACTTTCCATGAAGTTAAGTGCAAAACCAGATCATTTCATAGTTTTGATGTCTTAAGTATTAATTAACAGTGTTTCAAATAATCAAAATAAATACAAAACCCTTGAATGAGAAGGTGTTTCCAAACTTTTGACTGGTAGTGTATATCTTAGCGTGCAAGAAAGCACCATGAGTTATGAAGTATTAGGCCTAATGGGTCGCACCTTGGTCAATGTGTTCACGCCATCTGGATAACCAACGGGGCCGAGCCAATCATGTCCTCAGGTTTAATGGAGGCCCCACATGAGGGCAGCTGGAGGGCCATTACTGAACACAATACAGAGCATATAATGTATAAATGCATCCCACTTGGAACACTTTGAGTACCCATGTTCATTCCCATTTTTATCCATAGACCGTAAAAATAATGGACGCAGTATCCGTGACGTCACCCATTTTTTTCTGAAGCGCTGTTTTAAAGCCAGTCATCGGTGGGAGCCATATTGGAAATGCTGAACTCAACCAAACTTAATGTGAGGTAAAGAGGTGGGGTATGAGCCTCCTAGCTAACAGCTACAGTGTTCCTGCCTGTCGGTCAAAACAGTCGTGTCATTAAATGGGCAAAACTCTGCCCACAACAGGTGTGCTCTGCCCACAACAGGTGCGTTCTAGCCCACAACAGGTTTGCTCTACCCACAACAGCTGTGCTTGTTCTGCCCACAATAGCTGTGTGTGCTCTGCCCACAACAGGTGTGCTTTTGCCCACAACAGGTGTCCTCTGCCCATAACAGGTTTGCTCTACCCACAACAGCTGTGCTTGTTCTGCCCACAAAAGCTGTGTGCTCTGCCCACAACAGGTGTGCTTTTGCCCACAACAGGTGTCCTCTGCCCACAACAGGTTTGCTCTACCCACAACAGCTGTGCTTGTTCTGCCCACAATAGCTGTGTGTGCTCTGCCCACAACAGGTGTGCTTTTGCCCACAACAGGTGTGCTCTCTGCCCACAACAGGTGTGCTCTCTGCCCACAACAGGTGTGCTCTGCCCACAACAGGTGTACTCTCTGCCCACAACAGGTGTACTCTCTTCCCACAACAGGTGTACTCTCTTCCCACAACAGGTGTGCTCTTGCCCACAACAGGTGTGCGTGCTCTTGCCCACAACAGCTGTGTGTGCTCTCCCCACAACAGGTGTGCTCTCTGCCTACAACAGGTGTACTCTCTTCCCACAACAGGTGTGCTCTTGCCCACAACAGGTGTGCGTGCTCTGCCCACAACAGCTGTGTGTGCTCTCCCCACGACAGGTGTGCTCTCTGCCTACAACAGGTGTGCTCTGCCCACAGCAGGCGATCACTGCCCACAACAGGTGTGCTCTGCCCACAACAGCTGTGCTCTGCCCACAACAGCTGTGTGTGCTCTCCCCACAACAGGTGTGCTCTCTGCCTACAACAGGTGTGCTCTGCCCACAGCAGGCGATCACTGCCCACAACAGGTGTGCTCTGCCCACAACAGGTGTGCTCTGCCCACAACAGCTGTGTGCGTTCTGCCCACAACAGCTGTGTACTCTGCCCACAACAGGTGTGCTCTGCCCACAACAGCTGTGTGTGCTCTCCCCACAACAGGTGTGCTCTCTGCCTACAACAGGTGTGCTCTGCCCACAGCAGGCGATCACTGCCCACAACAGGTGTGCTCTGCCCACAACAGGTGTGCGTTCTGCCCACAACAGCTGTGTGCGTTCTGCCCACAACAGCTGTGTGTACTCTGCCCACAACAGGTGTGCTCTGCCCACAACAGGTGCGCTCCTGCCCACAACAGGTGTGCTTTGCTCACAACAGCTGTGCTCTGCGCTCTGTAACTGTTCTTATTGAAGCCTCTGGGAACTTGACTTTAAACACTAAAAAATCATATTCAATGCACCATTGAGCATTTTGTCCCTTACCTCTGCACAGCCTAATATTTGTGTAAGTGTTAGATATTCCTTAAGATTCATGTAAGAACTCCTTTGATACTCGTTTTTATTTAGTCTCAAGGATAGTCTTATCTAACCTCTGTGAAATAAAGTCCTAGAACCTGTTAAATCCCTTGAATTCCTGTCTGCCTCAGCTCCACTGAGATAAGTGCTAACGTGGAATGCTGGCTGTCGTGTCATGCAGGTTCTTCACCCAACACTTATCAAACAGTGACCTTTTCATATTTCTCTCCTCGCTGAGAGCTTCAGGGAAAAGGGAGGACTGCTGACCTTTTCAATACAACGTTAATGTTACCAGACATTAAATGCTGTTTCTGTGTAAGAGAGAGAAAGGACTTCACCGTCACCAAAGAGAGGGGAGTCTGCAAGAAAAGCACCAACATATAATAATGCATGACTGGAGCAAAGTTCAGAGCAGACTGTGGTGCTTTAACAGGCTGATTTCACCACTGAGCTCTCAGTCAGGAGTTGTATGACACATGAATACTTTAAAACAGACTGGAAAGACTAAAAATCTAATTTAGAACTATTTGCATGTGATTCGTCTCACCTGGGGACCTCTGGTTAATTGTGAACAACCCTGTGACATCAGTGCTTTGTGTGGCACATTTGCACTGGATATGCAAAGTCTGTAAGGTACTCAAGACATAGTTGGAGAGAGGGATAGAGGGAGATGAAGAGAGAGAGAGATGATAGTGGTGAGACAGATAGTAGTAGTTGTAGCAGCTGGAGTCTGGCACGTCCACAGCAGCAGAGATCCAGAGGAACCTACGAGACAAGGGAGCTCAGGGACTCCAGAAAGGTCTATGGTTAGGAACTTTAATGGGACAGGAAGAGTTAAAGTAAGTGACTGAGAGATAGGTTCCCAGTGTGACAGTTCCCAGGCAGTCTAAGCCTATAGCAGCAAGTTACAGTGGCAAGAACAAACTTCCTTTAACAGGCAGAAACCTCCAGCAGGACCAGACTCATGTTAGACACACATCTGCTGAGACCGTGTTGGAGAGAGGGATAGAGGGAGATGAAGAGAGAGAGAGATGATAGTGGAGAGACGGATAGTAGTAGTTGTAGCAGCTGGAGTCTGGCACGTCCACAGCAGCAGAGATCCAGAGGAACCTACGAGACAAGGGAGCTCAGGGTTTCCAGAAAGGTCTAAGAAAAGAGAGAAGTGAGGGAGAGGAGAAGAAAGAAAAAGAGAAGAATAAATGGTGAAGGAATGATAGAAGGAAAGGACGGGATGAGAAAAGGAGACATAAAGGATGGAGAAACATGGAAACAACAAAGAATGAAAGACAGAAAGAAAGGAAGAACGAAAGAAAGAAATTAAAGAAGGAAGAAAGGAATGCAAGGAAAAAGGAACAAAAGAAAGGAAGAAAGAAAGAAAGTAAAAAGGAAGAAAAGAAAGGAAGAAAGAAAGGAATGAAAAGAAAAGGGAAGAAAAGAAAGGAGGAAAGAAGGAAAGAAAGAAAGAAAGAAAGAAAGAAAGAAAGAAAGAAAGAAAGAAAGAAAGAAAGAAAGAAAGAAAGAAAGAAGGAAAAGAAAAATAAAGAAAGGAGGAAAAAAGGAATAAAGAAAGAAAGGAAAAAGGAAGAAAAGAAAGGCAGAATGAAGGAAAGAAAGATAGAAAGAAAGAAAGAAAGAACAAAAGAAAGCAATAAAGAAAGAAAGAAAGAAAGGAATGAAAGGAAAAAGGAAGAAAAGAAAGGAAGAAATAAGGAAAGAAAGAACGAAAGAAGGAAAACAGGAATGAAAAGTAAAAGAAAGAAAGGAGGAAAAAAGAAAGAAATTAAAGAAAAGAAAGGAAAGAAAGGAAAAAGGAAGAAAAGAAAGGCAGAATGAAGGAAAGAAAGAAAGAAAGAAAGAAAGAAAGAAAGAAAGAAAGAAAGAAAGAAAGAAATTTAAAAAAGGATGAATATCAGACACAAAAAAGGAATCTACAGCAGAGATCCAGAGGAACCTACGAGACAAGGGAGCTCAGGGACTCCAGAAAGGTCTATGGTTAGGAACTTTAATGGGACAGGAAGATGAGGGGTTGAGGGGGAAGGGGGTGAGATAGGACCCCAGTGTGTCAGTGCACCAGTTCCCCGGGCAGTCTAAGCATCACTAAGAGCTGGTCCAAGCCTGATCCAGCTCTAACTATAAGCTTTATCAAAAGGGAAAGTTTACAGCCTACTCTTAAAAGTAGAGAGGGTGTCTGCCTCCCGGACCCTGACTGGTAGATGATTCCAAAGAGGTGCCTGATAACTGAAGGTTCTACCTCCCATACTACTTTTAGAGACCTTAGGTGTAGTGTGCTGGATGCTGGATGTTACCATTTAATGGAGATTAAACGCAGCCTTTCTGAATGTCTCTCAATCTGTCCATCTGAAAATGAAGTATGGTTTAGCACCTCATAAAAAAAGTGATAGAGGACGTTCGATGGCCGCGCTGACGTCACATGAAATCTTATCCCAAATGGAAGAAATAAACTCTGTCAGTCGTAACAAACTCATAAAGTTCTCAATTTCTTGGAAGTCTGCTCGTTAAACTCGGACGCGTCTCGGCACCAGAAGAAGCATTCGCTCGATGGCGGCATTTTAAAGGTCAGCCGATAATAAGGACAGTAGGACGCGTCACCGAGTGCTACAAATATCCAGATTTCCCAGCAGCCCATCCAAAAGTGACACAACCAGGCTCTGAGTCAAAGCCTTGCTGGGATGAACTGGATTCGATGAACGGGCCCACACAGCATTGAAATCCCCCAGAGCAGCGGGGAGCGGGCTTTCTCAGGACCAGCTGGGAAATGTTGAGCGTGGAGAATGAATGTGTAACACCTCCTCCTCCATCCACAGCTCCTCTTCACTGGCCTTTGATCGGAGCGGCTCGCCTGCCAACAGCTTCGAGTGGCACAGCTCAGTGTCCAACAGTGGAGGGCTGTGTTTGGAGCGGGGGGGGGGGGGGGGGGGGGGGGGGGGGGGAGGTGGGCATGCAGTCTGAAATGTGTGTGAATGTGAGGGAGGATGGAGAGGCTGAAAGGAAACGCGTGTCCTCGGTTGGCATGGTGTTGGATGAGGGAGGTTGGTTCTGCTGTGTTAGTGAAATCCTTTCATAAAAACTGGGAGTTTTACAGTCTTTGTAAAAAATGATACGGTAGTCCTCTCCACTGCCAGGTATCCAATTATATTCTCCAAACATATTTATTTTTTCAATCACTACAACTACCCTCTCCAAGCACAAATAGACATCTCCTCCTGATGATGGATATTTACCTTCTATACAGCTATTGTGCTTGTTAAAGTGACTGCTTCTTATCAAACAAGGCTTACTGCAACTGAATGCAAGGAGGCGAAGCAGAGCCCTCATGGGGAACCTCTACCTGATAGGGATGGCAGATACCAATACTTAAAGGTGACATATCACGCTTTTTTCATCAACATATATTGGTCTAAGAGGTCCCCAAAACATGTCTTTAAAGTTTATGCTCAAAAAAACACTTTGAAATCAGATTTTGGTCTGCCTGAAGAACTCTCTTTTTCAGCCCTGCTCAGAACAAGCTGCAAAATGGACTTTTTAATGGTTCTCTACCTGAAATATGTGTCCCTGTCTACAAACCCCCCGAGAATGAAAAGAATCCATTCTGCCCCTGTTCTGATTTCTCCACCTTTCTGTAAATGTGTGCTGAAACCAGCCGTTTCAGACTTCAGTGTTTTTGTTACGTAACAACAATATCCGGTCTGTCACGGAGTCAGAGCTCGGAGCTTGTTCAGCCCATAGACTGTATAAAATACAACTCAACTTCTCCTCTGTTTTTCATTCCCTGCACAAATGTGTGCTAACAAGGAGCTTAGGAGGGAGGCATGCTAGTTGTAGGCTGTCTTAATAAACACAAAGGTCGGTTTTACTCCACACGTCTGCAGATTTGAAGATCTAGTGGATGATTTTTATTTGTCATGGATAAGTGCTAGCGCTAGTTAGCATAGCCACATAGCTATATGTTCATAGCTGTAGCTGTAGCTGTGTACCAAGACACACGTCGACATACTGACAAATAAAACAACAAGAAACACTAAATCTGTGACCAATCCTTCAGAAAAGGTCCCGCTGCCTTTCTGGCAGAAGTCGATTTTACTCCCCACGTCTGCAGATTTGAAGATCTAGTGGATGATTTTTATTTATCATGGATAAGTGCTAGCGCTAGTTAGCATAGCCACATAGCTACATGTTGGTAGCTGTGTACCAAGACACACGTCTACATACTGATAAATAAAGCCGCATTTCAAGTTGGGCATGCACTGAAAGAACACAACCAGTAGATCGGAAACGCTGGTGGCTTAGCGGTCTAAGCGCCCCACATAAAGAGGCTACAGTCCTTGTTACAGAGGTCGCTGGTTCGACTCCCAGCCACGACCATGTCCTGCATGTCTCCCCCCACTCTCTGCTCCCCACATTTCCTGTCTCTCTTCAGCTGTCCTATCATAATAAGGGCACAAAAGTCCCAAAGAAAAAAACAACGTCTACATGGGACAGTTTTCACTTTGATCGTTTTATGAAAAGGTTGAAACTACCCAGAGGAACAGTTTACTGCTCAAGGCTTTCTCTTCTAAGTCTCAGGAGACAAAAGTGAGATTCTCACTTCAGCCTCTTTCAAGTTTCAAATTGTTCTCATTAGTTTCTCCTAAAATTCACTAGGAGAAATAGTTGAGACCATGACATGAGTGTTATTTGAGTCTTAAATGAGACATCTCATTAATGGCTCATTTTCCTCTTTTTTTTTAAATATATTTTTTGCCTTTTTTTGACAGGACAGCTGAAGAAAGACAGGAAATATGGGGAGTAGTGAGCGGGGGAAGACATGCAGGAAATGGTCGACCGGCCGGGAACCGAACCAGCGACCCCTGTGATGAGGACTGTAGCCTCTGTATGTGGGGCGCTTAGACCGCTAGGCCACTAGCGCCCAAAAGAATCCACCCCTTTAATTGTAATTATCTGTCTAAATCTGGTCAACCCTTTTGCGGCCCATATTTTAAATAAATGGTCGGTCATACCTGGAGATATGAAATCTCTATCTTTTGCAATTTCTCTCAAATCCACTAAATCTTTGTGAAGTTGTTTGGTTCCAAACAGACTTGTAAAGGAAGGACCAGACTGTGAAGTCAAAGAAGAGATCATTTCACATCTAAATATCTGATCTTTCAAGTGGTTCAAATGTTTTAATGAGAATTGTAAGTTTGTGTACAATTCCATTGAAATCTTAATTTTGCAGGGCACTATAAATGTTGATGAAAAGATGAGCTCAGGCTCTTTCTTTGTTCCATCTGAGCTCAACTTGAGACACAAAAACTGAGTCTGACAAAAACAAATGGATGAGGTTAGATTGAGACATTTGAGAGAGCTCTCTGATTTCTCCACCTGAGCTCAAAAGGAGTCACAACACTTGAGAAATAACCTGAGAATCATTTCAGATTCTGACCAGATCTCCTTTTGAACTGAAAGGGAGACTAAGCTGAGACTTTTTACAACTTTTTTTCTGGAGGCAAGAATGAGAAACAGGACACATAAGCTATAGTCTCATTTTGCTTTCAAACAGATCTCATTGTTGTCTAGGAGACAGAAATGAAACACTTTTGAGATCTCTTCTCTAAATTTCTTTTCCTATGGGTACCTCTCTGCAACCCAATGACATTTCCTTCATCTTGAGCCTGTATGTTCTGGTTGAGGGGTTTATAAGGAGCATTTTGATTCTGTTTGAGCTTTTAATCTGAATGTAATTCTCCATGTAAACGCAGCTATTGTCAGCAGCTCTGTAGATTGCCTCTCCACAATGTCTTAGGAGCCCACAATGCTGAAATCTACCCAGTTTGCTGATTATGTTGTTGAACTTCTCTTCCCATATGAGCCATAACTAAGCAGTTACTGCGATCACAACCATATTTAGAATGTTTGATTTGCACAGATTAAAAGTGGAGACAAAGGACATCAGAAAAGTATCTGTAGCATTAGTATTTGAGTCCTCAGGGTGAACGTTGGGGATAAACAAGGACTCATAATGGAAGCCAGTGAAAGGGGAAAAGTGGAGCCTGCAGGATGAATTGAAAACACCAAGTATCGATCAGTCCAAGTTACGCCTGTGGAACCTTCGATCGATCTTTAAAACACAGGGTCTCTGTTTTGGTATGCAGATCAGACGTCCGGACCCTCACCGGGTACCAAAGTCTCCAATGAGAGGCTGAGGTAGAGCAACCTTGTGGTTTCTGCAGCACTTTCTCAGACGACCTGATTGCATCGTCTGTTTATTGTTTGAGTGCTCCGAGTTTCCTCTCGTTGAATCTTAAGGAGCGAGAGGAGGTAGTAAATAAAAAGAAGGAGGGAGGACAGATCAATAAATAAAGTCTGCTGGTCTGATCCAAAATCTTATCAGGGCTGAGAGCTGCCGTGAATTCACAGACAGGTGAGTGAGGGAGGGAGCGCTTTCATGCATAAGGAATGCAGACACAAGCTGAGGCTGCAGGGACGGCAGATTTAAAAAGTACAAAGATGATCGTTGGTTTACTCTCAGGAGAGAATCAGACGGGAACAGAAAGTCACTTTTTCATTAAGATGTTTTTCTCATGACTGAAATAACTCCTCCAGTTCTCCCTCCTATTCTTAAATTGATTTCTGCCTTCAGTGCAGCAGCTGGTCAATCTGACAGAGTTGTGAAAATCACCTTTAAGAGCTGTGAAAGTTTCTTCAAGGTGTCATCTAGTTCATGGAAAAAAGACAGCACAAGGATGAAGAAGTAATGAAACTTTGTGCAAAAGTCAAGATGGTGAATTGAGCTTGAAAGATCCTGCAAATCGGTGGCCAGAAACTTTTTACAGTGCAACTTATCTGTGGCATTTGAGCAACTCCTTTGCAGATGAACACACCTTTTGTTTTTATTTTGTGGCATTTTTATAAGACCCTTGATTTTAGCTTACAAGCTCACCTGTTTCTGGATATGAAGGAGGCTGATCTTAAGTGGCTTTGGTGGCTGTAACGAGTGAAAAGAACTGAATTAGTTGCATAGAATAAATCAATAAATTAGTGGTTAGTCCTTGAATCAGAAATGGATCAGTTGAACAAACAATGGTTAAAACATCAGGAGCCCAAAGTTGGAGACCAAGTCAACAATGACTGTGCAGCTGTGTCTGTTACGTGTCAAAGTGGTCCTTGTGTTTGTTTGTTGTGCTGTTCTTCTGTTCCATGCACACGCCAGGATGTCTAAAAATCTGCATGGCATGAGAATGTGCATGCCATCCTGCAAACTCTGAAATCTAAAAAGTGCCAAATGACAAAGTTCTGAAACTTGCAAAAGGTGGAGTTAAAATATATTCCTTCAGAGCTTTAATCTGCATCATTTAAATCATCAGAGAGAGGAAATAAAAATACAATTAAACTCAACTCATTGTTATTTATATAACACCTTTCATACATTCAACCATGCAGCACAACGTGCTTCACAAAAGAACAGAGAGACAGAATTCCATTAAAGCTGGGGTTGGTAATCAGATTTAGATACACTTTTTGTTATACTGGTTAAAATGATCTTTATGTCCTGATGGTAATCAATACATAATGTGTTCTTAAAAAAGAGTGAAAAAAAAGCTGCTATCTACAGCCGGAGTAAACCTGGGAAAACACCAACCAATCAGCCTTTTTTGGCTCCCCAAATTTTAAACCAATCAAATCCCGTCCAGCCGTTCTGCCCTCCTCCTGCGCGTACATTTCCCAGGCATGCACTCTGAGTCCCCGTCTCCTGCCTCTACTTCCCCTGACTCTACTCACTGCCCCTCTCGCTCGTCCTCGGGCCTGTCCCCTCTGACCTGATGAGGTGCTTTGCTCAGGACTGTAGTCCGGATCAGAGTCTAAAAAGCTCTCACCAACAAGCAGAATAATTAATGACGTTCAGTAAGTCCTACAGAAATGTAGATGTACTGTAGCGTCCGTCCGGACGCTGTAGGGATGACGAGCCGATTCGTGAACACGTTGATCTTTAATAACCGGTCACTGTCGGCCGTGATCACGCCAACCAACAAAACAACAATCAATGTTTGAATGAATGAAGAACTTCTCCTCTTGTCTCTCCTCTCTCCCGCTCACACACTCTACACCTCTCCTGATGCCTTCACTGACCGTCAACACTGTAGGAATTAAGAGCATCTACACTGAACAGGTTTAACAAACAGTAGAGCTGTTACAGTGTTATATATGTGTTATAACTTTACTCCTGATATCGTGTCACCGGTACAACTGGATAATGCTAGCATGATAGTTGTGAGTGCTAACAGCAGCCATGTTTGTTTGTGTTTTTAACTTTCACTATGAGAATGTTTTGTTGAGGACCGGTTTTGAATCAGTCACCATCATATGGTCGAGAATCAGCGGCGCTCGTGCATGTGAGCGGGGGGGGGGCGTCGTTTTGGAGGAGCTCTGAGGGAGGAGGGGAGGGGTTAGAGGGAGTCCTGAGGAAAAGCTACATTCAAATTCATGCTGGTTTTCCGAGACTGCCAACCCCAGCTTTAATATCAAAAAAATAATATAAAATCATTAAAAATAACTTTAAAAATAAAATTAAAATAATTACAATAAATCAATTAAATAAGATTCCATTAATATAAGAAAAATACAATAAATCAATAAAATAAAATCAATACTAGGAAGAAAAAAAACAAAACAGAAAATAAGATAGCATGAAATAAAAAATAAAAATGATGCTAAAACATGGCAACAATTGTAAAAATGATGGTAATAGTTAAAGTTGTGGTTGATGGTAACAAAGTAACTGATAACATGTCATTAGAAGGTAAAAGCAAGTTTTAGACTCCTCTAAAGATTTGATCACCTTTGTCTCACCTTCTTTTACAAATCACAGAGAAGAAAACCGGTCTGTACTCTTACTTAAATGTCAGCTGTGAGAAATCAATGTAACATTAAAAGGTGAAGAACAGTTGAGCGGAGTGTCAGTGATTTTATAAATATCTTATAAGACTGGCAGCAACATGAAGTGTGATCTTTAGATTGAGTAAAGATCACTGCGGCGAACAGAACGCACTGACAGCTGCTTCACACGCTGCCTCCTCGTCACATCTTCATCACCTGCATCAGTTTATTGTCTTAATGAGCAAAGAGAGGAAGTTCAGCCTCGCCGGCTCCCACAGGATTCTTCAGATACCTTCATGATCAGTCAAACGCAGGCTGAGCTGCATTTCTCTTCTGCTCTGAGATGACATTTAAATTAATTGTGAAATCCAACAGAGAGCAGGACGTGGAGAGAAAAGAGGTTTGCCTATTAGACGTAATTAGATTAGGGTTTTGCAGCCAGGTAAATGTCAGTTCTGCAAACAGCAATCAGAGTTTATCGTGCTGTTTATTTTTAGTCTGATTTGAGACGGCTGTGTGAGGTGCAGGATGGTGCAGGATGGTGCACAGGAGGAGGAAGTTAAGAAGATGAATTTGGGTAAGGGAAGAGGACAAAGGAATGTAGGAGAGAAATGCATTTGAAGCTTCAATGGTTTCTGTGATTTCATGGATGAGACGGTGGAGGGAAGGAGAGGAGAAGTAGGAGGGAAGGAGCGAGAGAGTAGGGGAATAGTCTGAAATGGAAAGCACGCTCAGAGGAGGCTCAAGCTCGGCCTCCGTCTTGTTGAAACATTCAAGTTGAAGTCCAAGCCAGAGGGTACAGATTACCTGGCACCACCTTGGTGAAGGATTTCCAGGATGGCTTTTTAAAGTGTGTTGCCCTGCAGGTATTAAACCTTGGAATACACCAGGCAGCAAGAGAACAGTTATCCTCCAGGATGATGTGTTGGAAGCAGAGAAAATGTGTGAGTGTGAGGATGGGAGCGACTTTGACAGGGACCAAATACTGATGCCTGGACAGCTAGGTCAGAGCATCTCCTAGTATACTGGAAAACCTGAAGTGAGGATGCCGGGGACCCTCATAACTCACCTGAAGCGATGAGTTATCAGGTTAGTCGTACTGAACAGTACTTTAAAGCAGATTGTGGAAATAACATCTGACTAGTCAAGTTGTCACACCGTCTTATAAAACCTGTTGTGTTCCTAAACATTAGATGTGAAGTCTGCAACCACACCTCAACCCCGCCTCTTCAAGCTCTCTTATAAATTCAAACCTACTCCTTGCCTCCCATTCGTTCTCAGAGTCTGCACCCCATCCTTGTTCCCCCTTTCTTCCTATTTCTTTCTCTCTTTCTGTACATAAGGTTCTTAAGAGGGTTCGTCATGCCCAAGAGCGATGCTGGATCCCCTTAATAAGCTATAACCAAATGAATCAATAAATCATTGTCAAATGAAATCCTGTCGATGGTTTGGTTATTGCTAGTCAAACAACAGTGTGCATACTCAGGGTGTGTTAATGTAACATGGGGTAATTGTAGGAGGAATAGAATAAAATAAAAACATATATATATATCATGTTCTTGGGTCTGTCATGTTTCTTAATACAGTCATAGAACATTTATTTACTAATGCAGACACTTAATAACCAATGCATTTAATCCAAAATTGCACGAATGCACAGCTGCTCTATGGATGCACACACACCCTGCCAAAAGGTATCTGTGTATAGACATAAACCAGTTTATCTTCCCATTCCCAGTACCAACAATAACCAGTTATGGCTGGTTCTGATAGAGAGGTGTCAGGACTCAATCTATGGCAAGTTCCTCAATCAACCAATCAATCTTTATTTGTATAGCGCCAAATCACAACAAACGTTATCTCAAGACGCTTTTACAAACAGAGCAGGTCTAGACCACTCTATGTCAAATCATGAACAGAGACCCAACACCAAGACAGGGTAAGACTCAGTCTGACCCCACCTTAATCCACCATGAGCACTGCACCTTGCAGTATTTAGCTAGTTACAGCGGTGAGGAAAAACTTCCTTTAACAGGCAGAAACCTCCAGCAGGACCAGACTCATGTTAGACACACATCTGCTGAGACCGGGTTGGGTCTGGAAAGAGGGATAGAAGAGAGTAAGAGAGAGAGGGAGCGGTGATAGTGATGAGACGAGTGGTAGTAGCTTTTGCCGCTGGAGTCCAGAACGTCTGTATCAAGAGGATTCCTACGGCAGCTCAGAGGAACCTACGAGACAAGGGAGCTCAGGGACCCCAGAAAGGTCTATGGTTAGTAACTTTAATGGGACAGGGAGAGTTAGAGTAAGTGATGGGGGTGTTGTTGACCTCTGTTCACCAATGGGCACATGAGGATCAGAATTGGACCATGGAAGGAGGAATAAGATGAGTTCAAGGTGTAGACTTCATCTCCAAATTACCCGGATCATAATCCAATCGAGCATCTGTGGGGACTGCTGCACAAAGAAGTCTGATCCATGGAGGCCCCACCTTGCTACTTGCAGGACTTGCTGCTAACGTCTTGGTGCCAGATACCACAGCACACCTTCATAGGTCTTGTGGAGTCTTCAGGTAGGACCGTTGTAGTTCTGACCTAACCTGACGAGACACAGTTTTAAGCACCTGGTCATAATTGGCAGGTATAGTTTCCATGTGATGGATTAAACTTATATTTAGTCAATAAACGTTCATCTTTTTTTTTAAATGCAGATGAGTGAGGTCAGATCAGGTGACAATCCAGGCCTTCAACAAGCATCCTGTCACATAAAGCAATGCAGAAACAAAGTGAAAGAACGACTGATGGTCGAAAAATTGAATTTCCCCCAATAAAGTACCTTTCTTTCTATCCAAATGCAACAATCATATTTGTCCAATCCTTAAGTCCAGATTTAATAGGCTGCCATTAGTTATAAAGACTTCTTGTTCTGGACTTAAGGATTGGACAAATATGATTGTTGCATTTGGATAGAAAGAAAGGTACTTTATTGATCCCCAGGGGGGAAATTCAATTTTTTCACTCATGCTATTTTGGACATGCTACACATACAGCTTTTTTGGTACATACATACAAATGCACACACATGCAGAGAACATGCTTAGGGAGAGATGTCAGAGTGAGGATGCTGCCGTCAACCAGCGCACCCAGAGCAGTTGGGGGTTCGGTGCCTTGCTCAAGGGCACCTCGGCAGTGCCCAGGCAAGTGAACCAGCACCTCTCCAGCCACCAGTCCACTTGCCAAGCTTCGTCCATACTGGGACTCGAGCCGGCGACCCTTCGGTTCCCAAGCCAAGTCCCTATGGACTGAGCTACTGCCGCCCCATAAACAGCGACTCTGGTGGATGGTTGTGAGTGTTAAAATACTTAAAGGGTAAAAAAAAAACATCAGTAGAAAAAGGATAAAAGCATGGTCTTATTGAAATGTTAAGTAGAAGAAGCCCCAGCATAACGGCCTCCTGGATCATCATGTTGTTGTCAAACCTAAACGACTTCAAGCTTTAAGAGGAGCCCGATCGTTACAGATGTTTTCAAGTAGTTAATGGACCTTTGTGGGGGATGGATGGGAGGTAATAACGGGGGGGATAAAGGTCTGGGAACTGGGTGGTATTCAGCCTCAAAATGGACTCTATTAGATAAAGTCAATACATGAAGGAGCAAGAGGAGGAGGAGAAGAGAGAGGGACAAATGGTGAAAACGATGAAGAAGACGTTGTTTAGAAGAATACCTGGAGCTGAATGAAAGGCAGGATTTACTGGTGAGATAACGGGGGATTAAATGAAGGGCGGATTCAGAGAAATGGCAGGAGGGCTGCGGTTTGGGATCAGAGTGGAAGAAAAGAAGAGATGGAGGCTTAATGGATGATGAAGGATGTTTAGGTTAGGAATTCAGATAATTAAAGCTATAGAAGAGGCAAAGACTTGAAGGGTTACATCAGTGTGAGCACTTTCCTCTGAGAGGTCCTTGTTTCGTTGAAGTGTGGTTATGGAGAGTGGTTTTGTTCCTGATTTCCTCAAAGAGCTGTCTCCAGGTTCAGAGACTTGATGTTTGTTACAATATGGAGATGCATTAGGGCGATGGTTGGCTTTGCAAGTAAGACAATTTGACCAAGAAGCAGCAGCAGTAATGTTTGTAAAATGCCAAAGCTTTTAGTGGCTGCTGTTCATTTGACTGTTCATCATCCTCAACCAAGTCCACATGTTTTAGTAACCATGTAGATGCATCTTTTCTAACCTTCATGAAAGATACATTTGACCAAAACGACTGTATTTTTCTGAACCATCACCAACTCATCACTGTGGCTGAAGTGAACCACTTAGCATTCTTATGGTACAAACACAAGGTCACAGGAGCGTGTAATAAATGGTCGCCCTGTCGACGGCAGGCAGCTCGTCGTTATGACTTCATTTGTCAACCTGACAAATGTGGGAAATGTGGTGCATGTTTTAAAACATCCACAGTATGGTTAGCTTTGGCACCAAAACTGCTGCTCAAGTTCTAATTTTAGGACTGATGACTCAGACTTTTACTTATACCTGAGCGCAAGGACTCATAAGATGGAGAGCAGGACTCAGACTAATTCACTGATAAAGACTGTTGTATTGTTTTGGGGTTTTTTGCCTTTATTTGTCAGGACAGCTGAAGAGAGACAGGAAATGTGGGGAGTAGAGAGCGGGGGGAAGACATGCAGGAAATGGTAGACCAGCCAGGAATTGAACCGGTGACCCCTGCGACAAGGACTGTAGCCTCTTGTATGTGGGGCGCTTAGACCGCTAGGCCACCGGCCTTTTTTCAGAATAAGACCCTAATCATTTCTTCAGTTTTGAGCAAGGGCTGTCAGGTGTGTTCACCATAGACTGTATAATAACTGGACGTAGTATCTGGGACGTCGCCCATCTGTTTCTGAAGCCAATCGTTGGTGGGTGCCATATTGGAAATGCTGAACTCAACCTCACCTGTCGAGCTAGTGTGAGGTAAAGAGACGGGCTTTGAGCCTCCTAGCCAACAGCTACAGTGTTCCCGCCCGTCAATCAAGTCAATCATGTCCTTATTTGGGCAAAACTTGTAATCTTAATATCTTCAAAAATAAAGAGTTATAAAGAATTCACCCCCATACAGTGTGTGCCAGACCTAAACTGTTTTTTGAACCAGGCTGTAAACATGTTAATTTCTGCTGTAACGATTGTCTTCTTTGAATGGGTGTGTATGTGGTTTTCTGTGTTTCTGCAGCCAGTCTCTAGTGGACACTTGATGAACTGCAGTTTTTCGCATTTCCATGTAGGCTTCAAATGAGCAGTGTGCAATAGTGATGGGAATTCCGGCTCTTTTTAGAGAGCCGGTTCTTTTGGCTCGGCTCACTACAAAGAGCCGACTCTTTCGGCTCCCAAGTGGCTCCCAAGATTTTTTCTTGTTTGAATGAATGTATGACCTAAAATAATGTTAAATTATATGTCAAATGAATAACTAATGTAAAAAACATACATTATATCAAATGTGCATCATTTAAAATGCTTTATTTATATACTCAACATGGAGCAGAGTGCTACAGAAATTAAATTATTAAATACAAAAAACAAGACTCATCTCAATTAGACAAAAAGGTCCAATCTCTGATGTCTGTATATTATTTATAAACTTTGTTAACAGCAGGTTCCCTTCACTGTCTTTGTTCTTCTAACTGCACTGATGGATAAACAGTTCTAATGTCCATGACCTGGAGGACTGAGATCCTTCACAGACAGATCTAATGTGCCTTTTCAGGTTTTTTGTGGACCCTGATTGATGACATATTTTAACCTTGCACAGTCTACACTCTGCCTTTAAACTGACTATGTCATTTAAATGTGTCTAAAGTTTACTGTTTTTTCTTGCAGTCACTAGTTTTTTCACCTTTCCAGTGCGTTCTCTCTCTCTCTGTCGCGCACGTTCTCCCTCTCGTCTCCCTCCTGTTGGTGTGCTCACTGTGCTGTGTGTGTCTGTAACCCCTCCCCTCCCCGTTCTGCTCAATGTAGACACGTCACGTTGGTCAAGACGCCACCATGTCTTGACCAATCACGTGAGGCTTTCGCAGAAAAAGACGAGAAAAATAAAAAAAACGTCTCCCAGTCAGGAGCCGGCCCCCGTCGTTCACTTCAAAGAGCCGGCTCTTAGAGCCGGATCGTTCGCGACCGACACATCACTAGTGTGCAATATGATAAGAATCATCAAGGGGGAGACAGGGAGAATCTCAAAGCTCAACTAGACAACTCTTCAAGATGCACCCAGGAAAGTAAGTGAGATGCTAAAGTTAGCCTACTTGGACTTTATTCTTAGCTACTAAAGTAGCTCCAAGATGTTTGGTCTGTTGAAATTCTCTAAGAATTAAGAAAGAAATCTCTAATAGTATTTAAAATTGGTCTTACCTACAAAGCTCTAAATGGTCGGACACCTTTGTATCTTAAAGAGCTCATAGTGCTCTCTTACCCCCTAGAACACTACGCTCCTAACACTGAGGCCTGGTCATCATATCTAAAGTCTCTAATGATAGCATGGGCTTCATATTTTGAGACTGGAAGATGCTGCTTGGTTTCAGTGTAGTAGCTGCAGCAGGAAGGAAGTGTTTCATTTTTGTTTAATGAAACAATTTCAAAAGAGTGATCCATTTAGTTAGGTAAAGAACATGTGTGTCTGCAGTTTGCATCAATTTAAGAGTCACTTTTATCAATCTGGTTTCTATTTCTTCATATTTTGGGTTAGACAATGTGACAAACAAAAACAGAAGTGTGACATTCTGTTTCAACAGGAGAGAGAAAAACAAAGGATGACTAACGGTGCCGATTATGAAATTAAGCATGTGCTTGTGAAAATAGAAAAGCGTCCATGACAGTTTCATAAAGCTGTTTGTCATCTGATCTTTTTGATGGAGTGAGTGGATATTTGGAAATGAGCTAATATCCATTCTGTTAATGGAAAACAGAAATGTGAAGTGTTTACCCCTCAGAACACGGCGTGAGTCATCCCTCTGACGCCTTCACATTCAAACCTGGAAATACTGTAACCATTACAAACACACACACAGTGAAGTCATAACTCAGTGCATGCCCTATCAACTTACATCATATGAGTCTCTGTTTGAGCCTCCAGGCGGACACTACGGTCATCAGTGTGTGTAACATGATTGTGCAGAGCTGGAGCAACAGGCCACAGTTTGAAGTGAGCTCATCAGGTTCTATAACAACTGTTGTGTTTTGAAAGTAAACTTCCCTACATGTGACATCAAATTTTACAAGTTGGTGACTTTTGTAGCTTTCAGGAACATTGATCGTCTTCAGGAAAGCTTCCTCATGCCTCCTCCATCCTCCTTTCCTCTCCTCCTCTTCCTCCTGCTCCACCTGAGCGCTGACGTCCGGAGCTACGAGGCCCCCAAGGACAAGCAGGATGTGTACGCTAGAAAAGCCTGTCCCGCCTTCCTGACCTTCACAAACGCTGCTTACCTGGCTGGAGTCACCGTGGAGCTGCCCTGCCACTGCAAACCTCAACAGGTAACAAGAACAGGATGAGGATGTCTCCAGGTCTGAGGCACTCTGGGGAGGGAGGTGGGATGTAAAGGGAGGCAGGAGCAGCCTCTTCTCCAGCTGATGGTCTGGTTTTCATCTACAGTCATGGCCAGAAGTTTTGAGAATGACACAAATATTACATTTTCACAAAGTCTGCTGCTTCAGGGTTTTTAGGTGTTTTTGTCAGATGTTTCTATGGTATAATGAAATACAATTAGAAGCATTTCATAAGTATCAAAAGCTTTTATTGAGAATTACACAGAATTCATGCAATAAGTCAATATTTGCAGTGTTGACCCTTCTTTTTCAAGACCTCTGCAATTCTCCCTGGCATGCTGTCAATCAACTTCTGGACCAAATCCTGACTGATGGCAGTCCATTCTTGCATAATCAATGCTTTGTGGGTTTTTGATTGTCCACCCGCCTCTTGAGGATTGACCACAACCCATAGGAAAATACATTTAGAGAGGAGATCTCAAAAGTGTTTCATTTCTGTCTCCTAGACAACAATGAGATCTGTTTGAAAGCAAAATGAGACTATAGTTTATGTCTCCTGTTTCTCATTCTTGCCTTCAGAAAAAAAGTTGCAAAAAGTCTCAGCTTAGTCTCCCTTTCAGTTCAAAAGGAGATCTGGTCAAAATCTGAAATGATTCTCAGGTATTTCTCAAGTGTTGTGACTCCTTTTGAGCTCAGGTGGAGAAATCAGGGAGCTCTCTCAAATGTCTCAATCTAACCTCATCCATTTGTTTTTGTCAGACTCAGTTTTTGTGTCTCAAGTTGAGCTCAGATGGAACAAAGAAAGAGCCTGAGCTCATCTTTTCATGAACATTTATAGTGCCCTGCAAAATTAAGATTTCAATGTAATTGTCCACAAACTTACAATTCTCATTAAAACATTTGAACCACTTCAAGATCAGATATTTAGATGTGAAATGATCTCTTCTTTGACTTCACAGTATGGTCCTTCCTTTACAAGTCTGTTTGGAACAAAACAACTTCACAAAGATTTAGTGTGTTTGAGAGAAAATGCAAAAGATAGCGATTTCATCCCAGGTATGACAGACCATTTATTTAAAATATGGGCCGCAAAAAGGGCCGACCAGATTTAGCCAGATTATTATAATTAAAGGGGGGGATTCCTTTGGGCGCTGGTGGCCTAGCGGTCTAAGAGCCCCACATACAGAGGCTACAGTCCTTGTTGCGGGGGTTGCTGGTTCGATTCCCAGCCAGTCGAGCATTTCCTGCATGTCGTCCCCCGCTCACTACTCCCCACATTTCCTGTCTCTCTTCAGCTGTCCTGCCAAATAAAGGCAAAAAGGCCAAAAATATATCTTTAAAAAAAAGAGAAGAAAATGAGCCATTAATGAGATCTCTCATTTAAGTCTCAAATAAGACTCATGTCATGGTCTCAACTATTTCTCCTAGTGAATTTTAGGAGAAACGAATGAGAACAATTTGAAACTTGAATGAGGCTGAAGTGAGAATCTCAATTTTGTCTCCCGAGACTTAGAAGAGAAAGCGTTGAGCAGTAAAATTTTCCTCTGGGAAGTTCTCAATGGGATTAAGATCTGGGGAGTTTCCTGGTCAAGGGCCCAAAATCTTAATGTTTTGTTCCCCGAGCCATTTTGTTCTGACTTTTGCTTTATGGCAAGGTGCTCCATCATGCTGGAAAAGGCATTCTTCATCACCAAACTGCCCTTGGATGGTTGGGAGAAGTTGCTCTCGGAGGACGTTCTGGTACCATTCTTTATTCATGGCTGTGTTTTTAGGCAAGATTGTGAGAGAGCCCACTCCCTTGACCGAAAAGCAACCCCACACATGAATGGTCTCAGGATGCTTCACTGTTGGCAAGAGACAGGACTGATGGTAGCGCTCACCTCGTCTTCTCCGAACAAGCCTTCCTCCAGATGCCCCAAACAATCGGAAAGGGGATTCATCAGAGAAAATGACTTTACCCCAGTCCTCAGCAGTCCAGTCCCTGTACCTTCTGCAGAATATCAGTCTGTCCCTGATGTTTTTACTGGAGAGAAGTGGCTTCTTTGCTGCCCTCCTTGACACCAGGCCTTCCTCCAAAAGTCTTTGACTCACTGTGCGTGCAGATGCACTCACACCTGCCTGCTGCCATTCCTGAGCAAGCTCTGCACTGGTGGTGGCCCGATCCCGCAGCTGTAACACCTTCAGAAGACGGTCCTGGCGCTTGCTGGACTTTCTTGGGCGCCCTGGAGCCTGTTTGGCAACAATTGAACCTCTCTCCTTGAAGTTCTTCATAATTGGATAGACGGTTGACTGAGGTGCAATCTTACTCGCTGCTATAAACTTCCCTGTTAGGCCCTTTTTGTGCAATGCAATGATGGCTGCACGTGTTTCCTTGCAGGTAACCATGGCTAACAGATGAGGAACAATGGTGTCATGCACCATCTTCCTTTTAAAGTGTCCAGTTACTCAATCATGACAGATTGATCGCCAGCCTTGTCCTCATCAACACCCACACCTGTGTTAATGTGTGTGACACCTGTGTGTCAATGAAATTATGTTAGCTGGTCCTTTTGTGGCAGGGCTGAAATGCAGTGGAAATGTGTTTTTGGTGATAAAGTTCATTTTCAAGGCAAAGAGGGACTTTGCAATTAATTGCAGTTGAGCTGATCACTCCTCATAACATTCTGGAGTATATGCAAATTGCCATTATAAAAACTGAAACAGCAGACTTTGTGAAAATTAATAGTTGTGTCATTCTCAAAACTTTTGGCCATGACTGTAGTGTAGGTCGTATAGAGGCCTCTGAGGATGAAAGTAAAACACAGGAGAGAAGAGAGAATGAGGATGCTGTGTGTGTTTCAGGTTCAGTCAGTCGTGTGGTTCTTTAAGAAACGCCTGGGCGGCTCAGAGGAAACCAAAGCTCTGACTGATCTGCATGGCAACAAGCTCCTGGACCCTCGCCGCGTCCCTCACAGCGGGGACCTGCAGAGCCGCTTCTCCATCCGCCTCTTCAGCCTCCTCATCTTCAGGGCGGGGACCGACGACTCCGGCATCTACATCTGCGGCTCTGCACAGAGAGACTTCTTCTACGCTTACGATCTGGACATCCAGGAGGCTCGGACGCTCAGCTTCATCCAGAGGTGAGAAACAGACTTCCACATCAGTGATGATGAGCGTCATGTTAGTGATGATTGGAATTGACCCGCAGCTGTCGTAAAATGAACTCCCAAAATCAATATAGGCTTTCTGAGGATGTTTCTGCACACAGCCTGGAGACATCTCTTCATCACCTGAGACATGCTCGATATCTAACCTTTCACGTTTATCATGGCGAGGGAGAAACAGAGATAACAGAGGCTTATAACCTGTCATCAATCAATCAATGCATCAATCAAGCTGTATTTATAGAGCAGCTTTCATGCACATCAAATGCAATTCAAAGTGTTTTACAGCATTCAAAAAAATAACATAATTAATAAAATATTGAATTACTAAATTTGCAACAGAAATGGGTTTGGTAGTAGAGATTAATGTACACCAAATGCAATAAAATGAGAAATATTTAAGAGTTAAGTAAATTCAAAATAAAATTTAAATAGTTCAAATGATAAAAAAAAGGTAAAGATAAAAGTCAAATAAAGGCACTAAAAAGAGAAAAAAAAAAATTTCATTAGATAATTAATTTTTTAAATTTTTTAAGAGTCAAAAATAAATATAATAATAATAATAATAAACAATGATAAAAATAATAATACAATAAAAAATTAACATTAAATTAAAATGATGAATTAAAAGAAGTTATTTAAAAAAAAACTAAATAAAAAAAAGACTAAATAATTGCCTTTATTATTAGTATTGTTTTTACAACATTTATTTATTTATTATTTAACTAGTCTTTTTAACTTTAACCAATTTTTAATTTAGTTTCTTACCTGTGAGGCGGACCCAAGCACCCTGATTCACATGCTATGGTCCTGCCCTAAGGTCCAGAGGTGGTGGACAGCAATTCATGAAAGTATTACCTTGGTCGTGGGGCAAGACATCCCATACTTACCAGGCCTATACATACTGGGGGATCACACACCCTTAAAGGGGATCCCTGAACCCCATACAAGATGGATCCACACAGCCATCATGCTGGGTCGTAAGATCCTTGTTAGGGAATGGAAAACGGTGGATCTCCCTCCATCTAGCCTATGGTTTACCCAATTAAGTGTGGTTGGAGCCTACGAAGAACTTACATATAGGATGATAAACCGACTAGATCTATACAGGGCCAAATGGGGGAGATACATTGATCTCATCACGGGACCATAGAACTTAATCGAGTTAAGAGCTACCCTTTTAATTTTGTTTTATTGATATAATAATTTAGGTTGATCAACCCCAACGAACCCTGAATGAAAAAATGTAAAATCCTGCAAACCATCTAAATGGAACAAACTGGTCTAATTCTGCCTGGTGATGTAGACTTACAGACCCCTGTAATTTGATGATTATACTACAATCTGTAAATAGTAGACAAAACATTTTATGTTCAAGCGTGCGTACCTCTCTTTAAGTTACATACTGTTATCATTAGTATTTAATTTTACTGTTAGTGTTATTATTTTTATTTATATACATAGTCACTTGTCTATTTGTAATCTTATTCCTTTGTTTCTGTCTGACTGATTACTTTGTCGTCATTGTGGATTGTCCTGTGTGGATAATGTGTCCCGTCAGTTATTGTGTGAAAATGTGAAAACTAATAAAAAACTGATCATAAAAAAATTTTGTTTCTTAACATTACTCATTTTATTAATTTTACTGTTTTGATTTTCTTTTTCTTTTTATGTTTTATTAAGAATGTTTTCTTGTATTTCTTGTGTTTTATAAGTATTTTATCTCTGATTGTTTTTTATTATTTTCCCATTTATGTTTTCTGCCTCTATTGTTTTTTGTGAAGCACGTTGGGCTGCATGCTTGTCTGTATAAAAGATGCTATAAAAATAAAGTTGAGTTGATTAATTCACTTTTTATTTTAAGTTATATTTTTTGTTATTTTTTTGCCTTTATTGATAGTACAGCTGGAGAAAGACAGGAAAGGATGGGGAGTAGAGATTGGGGGAAGACATGCAGCAGATAGTCTCGGCTGGGAGTCGAACCTGCAACCTCTGCAACAAGGACTATAGCCTCTGTATGTGGGGCGCTTAAGACTGCAAGGCCACCAGCGCCCAGAGTAATTTACTTCCTGCTCCTCTCAGATCCTCTAGTTGGCTGTTCCATCATCTCGGAGTGGCATGGCTGAAAGCAGCATCCCTGAAAGTTTCTGTTCTCCTCTGAGGAACAGCTGAAAGTGAGGAGCTGGAGGATCTGAGAGGCCTTCCTGGTTCAGCCACTAAAAGCATCTCTGAGATGCAGTCTGGTGCGAGTCCATGCAGCGCCTTAATGTGTGCTCTCCTTCTGGTCTTCGTTCAAATTGTGCTGTTTGGTTAATTGTGTTCTTTGGACGACCAGAAAGGAGAGCATTACAGTAATCAAGGCTGCTAGTACTAAAAGCGTGCATCAGTCTCTCTCTGTGTTGATCAAAGAGAGAGGGAAAGAGTGACGGCGTAAATTCTAATAGACTTGATAAAACTAGTGATCAGTTCTGTGGGGAAGAAGCCTGAAAACCTGCATCCTGTTTCTGTTTGAAGAGGGAGAATCTGAAGGTCTAACAGGGCTGCAAAGTAACTTGTTCAGTGTGAAACTTGATGTTTTGTGTTTCCAGGCTCCCTCCAGACGACATGTCTAAAAAACCGACAGTGAGAAAAGACCAGGGCTCTGCTAAGCTGCTGTACCAGATGTTCACCAGCTTCCGGCCCTGGTCGGTCTGCGATCGCTGTGGACTTCCAGGAGAGCAGGTCCGCGTGGGACTCTGCTACGTCCAGTCCAAGTTCCTGCATGTGCGCTACAGACGGGCCAATCAGACGGTCGCTTCATGTGGCTCGGGAGCAGTGCCCGAGGCTTTTGGAAAGGTGAGAGGAAACAAAAACGGGGCCAAGCTGGAGGTTAAAAGCTGCCATGTGACGTGTCCAAAACGAGGTCCTGCACCGTCCAAAATCCTCACCCTGATGAGGTTCCTCGGGTTCAAGTGAGTTCTTTAATAAAGAGCAGTAACAGAGTGTTATTAGCTGTAAGACTTCTAATCAGACTTCTCCTCTGTGTTGTAGTTCAGGCTCCTTCCCAGTAGAGGTTCCAGTGTTCTACCTGTCTCATCCTGCAGACCGAGTCCTGACCCTGGGCTGTCCTGGGGCAAGACCTAGCATGGCTGTGGCCTGGGACCGGAAATCTGAACCCATCTATCGATTTGCACACCCAGCAGGTCGTAACGGCAGCAACACAAACCCCCGACTGGTGATCGACACGGGACACCACCTGGTCTTCAATCCTGCTAAAACTCAGGACTCAGGTACGAACTAGTGTTTACTCTGATCTCAGAACCAATCAGCTTTTACCTGACGAGGATCAAGTCTCTGTGAATGACGGCCAATTATGAGACTCCCAGTGTAGGTAGAGGTGTGGGATTATGGATCCAAGGCACCAAGAAGTAGGAGTAGAATAGAAATGGAGATAATGTCTGAAACCAAATTGTCAGCCCTTAACTTATGATTTATGATGATTCAAATGAAAGCTGATAATTTAAAGAGGTGGTATCATGCTAACTCTCAGGCTTCATATTGTCCCCTTGATATCTGTTATTAGCTCTACATGATCCACAGTTAAAAGATCTCTTTACTTCTCTCAGATTGATGTCTTTAAAAATCCCTCACTCCAGTGTCTGTTTGAAACGCTACAATCCAGCTACTGTCTCTTTAAGCCTCCCTCCCCCTAGCTCTCTAGAAGCCTCCTCCACTGCTGCCACGCTACAAAGTCGCATTCCTATATTAAAAATGACAAATAAGGAAATGTGGCTGTTTGTTTTGGACCCCAGATCTGAGCGTTTGTTCAATAAAATCCTACATAACAAAGAAAAGGGTGGAACGTTTGTGTTTGGTAGGTGTTACATTTAATATGCCCTTTTTTTCTCTTTTTTAAAAAGTTGTATTTTGGGGCTTTTTTAGCCTTTAATTGATCGGACAGCTGTAGAGAGACAGGAAGCATGGGAAGCAGAGAGTGGGGGAGGACATGCAGCAAAGGGTCGCGGCTGAGAGTTGAACTAGCGACCTCTACATCAAGGACTACAGTCATGGCCAAAAGTTTTGAGAATGACACAACTATTAATTTTCACAAAGTCTGCTGTTTCAGTTTTTATAATGGCAATTTGCATATACTCCAGAATGTTATGAGGAGTGATCAGCTCAACTGTAATTAATTGCAAAGTCCCTCTTTGCCTTGAAAATGAACTTTATCACCAAAAACACATTTCCACTGCATTTCAGCCCTGCCACAAAAGGACCAGCTAACATCATTTCAATGACACACAGGTGTCACACACATTAACACAGGTGTGGGTGTTGATGAGGACAAGGCTGGCGATCAATCTGTCATGATTGAGTGACTGGACACTTTAAAAGGAAGATGGTGCATGACACCATTGTTCCTCATCTGTTAGCCATGGTTACCTGCAAGGAAACACGTGCAGCCATCATTGCATTGCACAAAAAGGGCCTAACAGGGAAGTTTATAGCAGCGAGTAAGATTGCACCTCAGTCAACCGTCTATCCAATTATCAAGAACTTCAAGGAGAGAGGTTCAATTGTTGCCAAACAGGCTCCAGGGCGCCCAAGAAAGTCCAGCAAGCACCAGTGCAGAGCTTGCTCAGGAATGGCAGCAGGCAGGTGTGAGTGCATCTGCACGCACAGTGAGGCGAAGACTTTTGGAGGAAGGCCTGGTGTCAAGGAGGGCAGCAAAGAAGCCACTTCTCTCCAGTAAAAACATCAGGGACAGACTGATATTCTGCAGAAGGTACAGGGACTGGACTGCTGAGGACTGGGGTAAAGTCATTTTCTCTGATGAATCCCCTTTCCGATTGTTTGGGGCATCTGGAGGAAGGCTTGTTCGGAGAAGACGAGGTGAGCGCTACCATCAGTCCTGTCTCTTGCCAACAGTGAAGCATCCTGAGACCATTCATGTGTGGGGTTGCTTTTCGGTCAAGGGAGTGGGCTCTCTCACAATCTTGCCTAAAAACACAGCCATGAATAAAGAATGGTACCAGAACGTCCTCCGAGAGCAACTTCTCCCAACCATCCAAGGACAGTTTGGTGATGAAGAATGCCTTTTCCAGCATGATGGAGCACCTTGCCATAAAGCAAAAGTCAGAACAAAATGGCTCGGGGAACAAAACATTAAGATTTTGGGCCCTTGGCCAGGAAGCTCCCCAGATCTTAATCCCATTGAGAACTTGTGGTCAATCCTCAAGAGGCGGGTGGACAATCAAAAACCCACAAATTCTGACAAACTCCAAGCATTGATTATGCAAGAATGGACTGCCATCAGTCAGGATTTGGACCAGAAGTTGATTGGCAGCATGCCAGGGAGAATTGCAGAGGTCTTGAAAAAGAAGGGTCAACACTGCAAATATTGACTTATTGCATGAATTCTGTGTAATTCTCAATAAAAGCTTTTGATACTTATGAAATGCTTCTAATTGTATTTCATTATACCACAGAAACATCTGACAAAAACACCTAAAAACCCTGAAGCAGCAGACTTTGTGAAAATGTAATATTTGTGTCATTCTCAAAACTTTTGGCCATGACTGTACAGCGGACCAAGACGCTAGGCCACTTACACCCCTACTAAGCCCTTTTAATGAGATACAGCAATGAGTGATGTCACAATTTGAGCAAATCTTGCATCCCTTTCATTAAATTAAATCAATCAATCATTCAACCTTTATTCATACTCGAGAGGTCATTGAGGGGCAACCCTCATTTACGATGATATCGAGTCATTTACAGTGACAAACAAACAACAATGCATCAAGAGTATGAAAGTCTTGGGGCGCTGGTGGCCTAGTGGTCTGGGCGCCCCACATACAGAGGCTGCAGTCCTGCAGGGGTCGCTGGTTTGATTCCCGAATGGTCGGCCGTTTCCTGCATGTCTTCCCCCGCTCTCTACTCCCCATATTTCCTGTCTCTCTTCAGCTGTCCTATCAAAAAGAGTATGAGAGTCATCAAATAGGATAATTTTTTGATTTGGATATAATAACAATTAAAAGATCAAATAAAATAATACAAATAAAAGGAGGTGTAGGGACGGTGGTTAAAATGCTACAATAAATCTACACAGGCAATTCAAAATTGACTTCATGAACCAGCTGCTCAGAGCAGCTTGAGAATACTCCAACACAAACTGAAGCTTTGTCCACGTTTAGCACAAGCGGCAACCACGAAAATTGAAGCCTATGCAGAAGTTTTAAAAATTGCAGTTCCTCTAGTGTCCACTTGGGGCTGGCTGCAGAAGTACCGGAGTCCACATACACACCCATTCAAAGACGGCGATGTTTACTGCAGAAATAAACATGTTTACAGCCTGGTTCAAAAAACATGAGTTTAGTTTGAATAGCTCACAGAGACTACTTCCATTTATTATACAGTCTGTTAGAATGACCCTTTAGCGGCTGGATGATACAGTTGGCATGACGAACAAAATCACAGGCGGTGGTTCAGGTGTACCACATACGGGTTTATTGAGCAGACAGCCACAGTGACATCAGACACCAACCAACAACGACACAGACAGATTATAACTGGCACCTTTTATAGTGTGGCACTAATTGGCCTCCTGGACCAAACCATCTGGAGGTGTTCACAAATTATTTATTCTGCTCTCCCTTAACTTAGACCCCTTCCCCTGTTTCTGACTTTATGTCCACAATATTAACCACATTTCATAATTCCCACATTTCCTAAAATACATCTAAAACATGCCCTTTAATTAATTCCCCTGCACCGCCAAATTCAGACTCCCCCCTGACCAGTTTGTGCTCTGGTCCCACCCCGGAACCTTTATCTGGGTGTCCGTTCCTCGGGGAATCTTTTAACCGGAACACCCTGGAGTGGACACAGAACAGCAACCCCAGGTAAGTCAAACAAACAATTTCGACCTATATGCACTACCGCCCTGGCACATTTTAACGTTAATACAACCGCACATATTTCTAAACACTGCACACATGATTACTTATTGCTGACGTTAAACATCGTCTCGCGGAACCTTCTAACTCTCCTCTCTTCTTCAGGTGGAGCAGCGCCCCCACGCCAGCAACCCCCGGACCACTACACCTCAACCACACACTATGGTTTGCCTAACTCCGGCTTAATTCCTTAATCAATAAATAACAACAACAAATGTGCAAATACGCAATGTGCAAATGTACTGTGCAAAGATCGCTAATAAAGTGCAAAGTGCCATCAATACTGTGTGTTGTTTATTAAAGTGCCGTGAGCCCAAACCCTTGTGCAATATTTACAACACAACAGCCGTCCGTCATGAGTAACGAAGGCTCTTCGTTACACAGTCTATGGTTTAGTATTGACGTTCCACTTTATTTGATTGTCCTGTTTTTTTATCTTTTGCCTGTTGAGTTGATTCATTTGCCTAAACCTCTTTTCATCAGTAGGAGTCTACTACTGCTGGCTGCAGGGACAACAAGCCGCCGAGATACGCCTGCTGGTCTACACACATTTTGGGCGCAAACAATCTGTGACATCACATCCTGATTTCCCCGTCGCCCTGAGTTTCATACTGAGATCGTATGCGGTCATGACGGCCGTGTTTACCTCGCTGCTGGTGTGCAGAGCCGGACTCAGACACCTCAGAGACACCAGAGAAACACACGATGAATAAAGTCTCTTAAATCCTCAGACATCCAGAACTCAAAGTGAGTCCAGATTCAGACGTGTTTTCACTCTTACGCTTACATAAGTAAGATTCATAATAATGTAGTAAAGATAATGAGGTCATTGAAATGTACTTCAAACTGGTGAAGAGTTTTGCAGAGTGCTCTGTTTCATGGCGCTCCACCGCTCTTTCTTTCTCTTCATCCGTGTGAGCACTCACAGTGTTTTGGTCCCCTGTGTTTGTTCGTGGGAAAAGACCTGAGAATTCCCACTCGATGCATCCTCTGCAGGCGCGTGTGAAGTGCTCTCAGGTGTCCAAATTCTCCTGATAAGAGCGTAAAGTGGGACAAAGACACAAAGGAGAGAACAGAGAGAATAGAAAAATATAACACTTAAGTAGAAGAACACAGAAGGAGAGAGGTAATGACATACAGGAAAGATGAGTGCTTGATTAAAAGAGGCGAGCAATTCTGTCCAGTTATTTTCTCAGCATGTGTAAGAAGTTCAGTGAATGTTTTTAATTTGCACAGAGATTATTTCAGTAATGTGTTACCTGTTGCAGAGGGTGTTGTTCAAGTTATTCAGAGCCTTACTTAACTCATTTTGAAATAAAGACGTAGTCATTTAGCCCCCAGAACTACTTTCCCCTGAACTAAAAGGTTCCTGTGCCCCCATTGTTGTCTGCGTTTCGACTGTGAGCTGAAGTCCCGGGTAGAATATGCATGGAGGGAATAAAAGTAAATGCACTACACCACCAGACCAGTAGAGGGCAGTAAAACAAAGAGGAATGCCATTCATCACAGAGGACACCATAGAAGCAGACGGACAGGCAGGTATCATTATGAGCAACACAACAGTTAACCTGTTAGCATGAAGAGACTCAGCTGGCGCTGTTTTAGATGGTGCTATATTTCATCACAGATGGATTCACTGAATCAACACGTGAGAGGAGATAAGCGCGAGTAGCAAAGACGTTTCAACACGGCTTTAAAATCCTTTTGAACTCAAAAAGCCGTGGAAGAGATCGGCCGGTGTTTTGGTTTAAACAGCGATCCTGTTAAAAAATTGAGAACATTTTTTTTACAAAATAAAACTTAAAAAAAAATTTCACATAAAAAAAATTGAAAAACAAAATTTGACAAAAAAATTGTTCTAAACAAAGTTTTGAAAAAAAAATATGAAAAAAAAAATATGAAAAAAAAATGTTTGAAAAAAAAATGTGAAAAAAATTTTTTAACTTTTTTTTTTTAAGTTTTTTTGAATGTTTGAAAAAAAAATACTTGAAAAAAAAAAATTTTTAATGCAAAAAAAATGTTGACAAAAAACATTTGACAAAAAAGTTGACCCTGAGCCTGTCGAAAAAATAAATTTTCCTCAAATATGAAATTGCGCTCCAAAAGCAGAAAAACATGAAAAAAAAGTGAAAATGTTGCTCCTGCGGTTAAAAACATGGAAAAAGCAATGAATGAATCAACACGAGAGAGGAGATAAGCGCGAGTAGCAAAGACGTTTCAACACGACTTTAAAATCCTTTTGAACTCAAAAAGCCGTGGCAGAGATCGGCCGGTGTTTTGGTTTAAACAGCGACCCTGTTAACTGGAGACTCTCAGCCGGATGCATCCCTCATAAACGTCTTTAGACAATCATTAAATATCTGATGAGGATATTTTGAAATCTTAATAAAAACTAAACTAGTTTGCATTCCCAGGAACTCCCTCTGTGTTTCAACAGCTGTGTAAACTCCACAAACACTGACACGTTCAGCTGAAGGTCTCCAGTTTACAGGGTCACTTTTAAAACCGGAACACCGGGAGGAGAGACGCATTCACGGTGGGCTGAGAGAAGACTACTGTTACAAGCTGCTAAATCAAGAGAATCACAGCTTCTTCTTTTGAAAAGTACACACACATACAAAAAAGATAGAACAAATAAAAACTAATGAAAGAAAGAGAAATCAAGTGAATCACAGATGTGTGTGATGTTATTGTGGATGGACGGCGGAATAAAAACACTGTGGTTAATCTACCAACCAGACACGTTCAGCATTGGATGCCACGCCCCCTGAAAGTCCCGGGACCTTTGGAAAGTAGTACCCCCCTAGCAGGGGCTTTTTAGGGGGGAGATTATCTAACCCTGAACTAAATTTAGACCCTGGGTCCACCAGTCGAAACGCACATAGTTCAGGGTTAAAGTTCCTCTGGTCGAAAAACGCCTCATGTTTGTGTAGCTGGTCAGAGTATGTGTGTATTTAATTGTCCTGCTGTCGTTACATGTTGCTGATGTCAAACGCAGCTGATTGGAGCAAATTGGCTACTGAGCATGTGCGCATCTTGCACCTCAACCTTTCTTCAAACATAGAGACTACAGAGCTGCAGTAGATCCTGCAGAGCAGTTGTGGTTGTGCAAACGATGTTCTGCAGAATGAAACTTTACAAACAGCTTTTTCTGAGAGGGAACCCTCTACCTGATAATTTGAAACTTAATACAAACTTCACCACTGAATCCTGGTTAAAGGGATATTTCAGGTTTTTTTTTTAAGTGGAGTTGTTTGTCACTAGTAATTGTACTCGACACAATGCATGCCGGACAGCTCGGCACCTTTTAATGAGAAACAGCAGGGAGAAACGGCACGCAAGCTAGGCCTCTGATTTCTCCAGAAGGGACCACCTAATTTAGCTCATTTTGATAGACTCAGACTCAAGCGCTCGTCTCGGTTTAGGTGTCACTTTACTGTGAATTCTTACTACTTCTGCAGATAGCTGAAGCCAAGCTTGCATGCTGTTTCTTCCTGGAGTTTCTCATTACTGGTGACATACATCTCATACAACCCCACTTAAAAAAAACCTGAAATATCCCTTTAACCAGGCAACAAGTCTACACTTTTCTGCAGCACCTGAATGTGTTTGATTGTATCTCTCTGAACCTAACACACCTTTTTAATTTGCAACTCTCTCAAAACCCCTTCTAGGAGCCGGTGTTGCAAATCAGCCAAACACTCCTCATTGGAGGGGCTGTCTTCAGTTTGTCTCTGTATACTGTAAGATGCAGAATCAATGTGTTTGCAGTGACTCATCCCACCTGGAGTTTTGGAGCTCCTGCACCTGTTGGAGTGTCACTTCGAGAACCTGGATGCGGTGATGAAAAGCACAGTCTGAGGAGAGGTGTCTGGGTTCTCGCTGCGGATGACATCTCCTCAACCCCGAGAGGCGGAGGGTCGAACACGGGGACACTCGTTCCTCCAACAGCTGCGGCCTCCTCTCCATCTCCATCTTTTAGCCTCAGCCGCTCTGAATCAGCTCGACCTCCACCTCCAGGAAGTGGACTTATGGTTCACTGACGGCTTTTATCAGAATCAGAATCAGAAATACTTCATTTATCCCAGGGAGGGAAATTCAGTCATCACAGTCAATACAATAATAAGCTCTGTAGAAAATGAATACATGGTTGAATTCCCTGGGGATCATGAAGAGGGCGCTTTGGTGGTCTGTCTGGAGTCTGGCTATGGCAGCATTGAGTCAGGCTGGCAGAGGGGGGATGTAAACAGCTACAAGTCTGACATGTGAGATCTCCCTGTGCAGATGATATGGTCGGAGGCCCACAGCTCTCTCGGGTCTATCCCGGTCTGCCTGGACAGTCTGGAAGCCGTCAATGGAGACATTGTGGTCGTTGAATATCCTGATGCAGCCATGTTTCCGTGAAGCACATCATGCTGCATTCCTGAAACTCCGTCTGACTCCTGGCTAGTCCTGTTCAGTCCCTCCAGGATTTTGCGTCCCAAAAAGCCTGATTTTGCAAAAAATTGCAGTGAAAGTTGCAATTTTTTTTTGTTGCTTTTTTCCCCCAATAACATCTCAGGGGCAAGTAAATATGCTAAATTACAGTTGTTTTTAGAAAACATTCATGATGTGGCCACTGACTGTATTTTGATTCTCTTGATTCACAGTAAAATGCCATGAAAGGACTGTATTGCTCATTTACGACGGTCCCTGAATGCACCTCGCAGCGACAGACAAAGTATGATGAAGAAAGAAGAATGAAGAAGAGGAGCGACTGTAACAGGCTGCATGCTCGGTTGGCGCATGCACACAGGAAACATGGTCCTTTTATGTGATTCTCACATTTTCTACAAAGGTCGAGAACAGGAGCCTGAGTCCTGATGAGAAAATACATCATGATCTATTCAAGTTGAAGTTCAATGAAAGGTTCAAATGAAATATTCTTCAAGGCTTCGATCATTGCCTCCCGCCCTCATTCAACATTTGAAATGACAACCCTGGACTATTGAATGTTTTTCAGCAGATAATAGAAACATAAACCGAAACCTCACGACTTAAAGGTGACATATCATGCAAAATTGACTTTTTAATGGTTCTTTACATGAAATATGTTTCGCTGGCATGTCTACAAACCCCCCGAGAATGAAAAAAATCCATTCTGCCCCTGTTTTGATTTCTACACCTTTCTGTAAATGTATGTGAAACGAGCCGTTTCAGACTTCAGTGTTTTTGTTACGTAACAACAATATCCGGTCTGTCACGGAGTCAGAGCTCGGAGCTTGTTCAGCCCATAGACTGTATAAAATAATACTGAATCCCTCCCCCGTTTTTCATTACCTGCACACATGTGTGCTAACAAGGAGCTTAGGAGGGAGGCATGCTAGTTGTAGGCTGTCTTAATAAACACAAAGGTCGGTTTTACTCCCCACGTCTGCAGATTTGAAGATCTAGTGGATGATTTTTATTTATCATGGATAAGTGCTAGCGCTAATTAGCATAGCCACATAGCTATATGCTGTAGCTGTAGCTGTAGCTGTAGCTGTAGCTGTAGCTGTGTACCAAGACACACGTCGACATACTGACAAATAAAACAACAAGAAACACTAAATCTGTGACCAATCCTTCATAAAAGGTCCTGCTGCCTTTCTGGCAGAGGTCGGTTTTACTCCCCACGTCTGCAGATTTGAAGATCTAGTGGATGATGTTTATTTATCATGGATAAGTGCTAGCGCTAGTTAGCATAGCCACATAGCTACATGTTCGTAGCTGTGTACCAAGACACACGTCTACATACTGATAAATAAAACAACAAGAAACACTAAATCTATGACCAATCCTTCAGAAAGGTCCTGCTACAGGCGCCTCTCCGTCAGGATCAGATTCAGAGGGTTGAAGTAACGCGATCTCTGAGCAGCCATGTATATTCAGCCAACATGTAAACATTAGATCAACGTGCTGGAGAGCCGAGGCACATCCACTTCCGGAGGGGGCGTGGTCAGAGGGAAAACAGAGTGTTCTGATGAGGAATGAAGAAGAGGACTTTTCAGGCATGCCAAAATCTGATTTCGAAGTGTTTTTTTGAGCATAAACTTTAAAGACATGTTTTGGGGACCTCTTAGACCAATATATATTGATGAAAAAAGCGTGATATGTCCCCTTTAATGCAAAGCATTTTAGAAGCTTGTGCCTGGTATCACAGTAGCCTTGAACATCTCATCAGATATGAATGGGTTTGAATTCAGGTGTCAGCGCCCCTGTTGACACACTCCTGAGAGACAAAGATACCGTTCACACAAGTCCTGACTTTCCTCTCCCGTCTTTTTATGAGGTTCAATCATCCTGCTGTTCGCTGCCTCTCCTCTCTGGATGTGCTGTCTGTCTGCTCACTCTGCAGAGCGGCTGCTGCACGTGCTCAGTGAAAGGTTTTCTTAGAAGTGTGAATGTACTTACAGGCTGCTCAGGTGTAATGCATGAAAGCTGAGAACAGTTCCAAGAAATTCATCCTTTTTTTTCGGTGGGTGTCAGAGAAGCGTTGGTATTGCTTTGCATGCCTCTAAGCTCTCTGCACCTTTCTTTCTCATTGACCCTGAATAAAAAAACTACTGCTGAACACTGAAGTCAGCCAAAGCACCACAAAGATCATCAAATCATCTATAGAATCCTTTGAAAAATATACAGTGGGGCAAAAAAGTAATTAGTCAGCCACTGATTTTGCAAGTTCTCCCACTTAGAAAGATGAGAGAGGTCTGTAATTTTCATCAGAGGTACACTTCAACTATGAGAGACAAAATGAGGAAAAAATCCAGGAAATCACATTGTAGGATTTTTAAAGAATTTATTTGTAGATTATGGTGGAAAATAAGGATTTGGTCACCCACAAACAAACAAGCAAGATTTCTGTCTCTCACAGACCTGTAACTTCTTCTTTAAGAAGCTCTTCTGTCCTCCACTCGTTACCTGTATTAAAGCTGGGGTTGGTAATCAGATTTAGATACACTTTTTGTCATACTGGTTAAAATGATCTTTATGTCCTGATGGTAATCAATACATAATGTGTTCCTAAAAAAGAGTGAAAAAAAGCTGCTATCTACATCCAGAGTAAACCTGGGAAAACACCAACCAATCGGCGTTTTTTGGCTCCCCAAATTTTAAACCAATCAAATCCTGCCCAGCCGTTCTGCCCTCCTCCCGGTGTGCACTCCTCCGAGTCCCCGTCTCCTGCCTCTACTTCCCCTGACTCTATTTACTGCCCCTCTCGCTCGTCCTCGGGCCTGTCCCCTCTGACCCCATGAGGGGCTTTGCTCAGGACTGTAGTCCGGATCAGAGTCTAAAAAGCTCTCACCAACAAGCAGAATAATTAATGACGTTCAGTAAGTCCTACAGAAATGTAGATGTACTGTAGCGTCCGTCCGGACGCTGTAGGGATGACGAGCCGATTCGTGAACACGTTGAGCTTTAATAACCGGTCACTGTCGGCCGTTACCACGCCAACCAACAAAACAACAATCAATGTTTGAATGAATGAAGAACTTCTCCTCTTGTCTCTCCTCTCTCCCGCTCACACACTCTACACCTCTCCTGATGCCTTCACTGACCGTCAACACTGTAGGAATTAAGAACATCTACACTGAACAGGTTTAACAAACAGTAGAGCTGTTACAGTGTTATATATGTGTTATAACTTTTCTCCTGATATCGTGTCACCAGTACAACTGGATAATGCTAGCATGATAGTTGTGAGTACTAACAGCAGCCATGTTTGTTTGTGTTTTTAACTTTCACTATGAGAATGTTTTGGTGAGGACCGGTTTTGAATCAGTCACCATCATATGGTCGAGAATCAGCGGCGCTCGTGCATGTGAGCTGGGGGGGCGTCGTTTTGGAGGAGCTCCGAGGGAGGAGGGGAGGGGTTAGACGGAGTCCTGAGGAAAAGCTACATTCAAATTCATGCTGGTTTTCCGAGATTACCAACCCTAGCTTTAATGGCGCCTGTTTGAACTTAAGAATTGATTAACTCCAGTTTTATGGAGTTTTGCAAGTCTTTTGACTCAAAGTGTCTTGAAGTTTGAGTCGAGTTTGGTCGTTTCCCATTTGGGTTGCATGACCCCGATAAGCTCATCTGATCAGCTGTTTAGGTCTGTGGTCTTCAAAGGAGACAAAAATACAACCAAACTGGAAGATCAGTGACGTTGAGAGCGACAGCCTGAAATCCTGCAGACCTGAACAACTCAACCTTAAACTGGCCGGCATCTCCTGTGAATCACACACATACTGCGTGCAACCTCACTTTAAAGGAAAGCTTTTAAACTACAGTCATGGCCATAAGTTTTGAGAATGACACAATTATTACATTTTCACAAAGTCTGCTGCTTCAGTTTTTATAATGGTAATTTGCATATACTCCAGAATGTTATGAGGAGTGATCAGCTCAACTGCAATTAATTGCAAAGTCCCTCTTTGCCTTGAAAATGAACTTTATCACCAAAAACACATTTCCACTGCATTTCAGCCCTGCCACAAAAGGACCAGCTAACATCATTTCAATGACACACAGGTGTCACACACATTAACACAGGTGTGGGTGTTGATGAGGACAAGGCTGGCGATCAATCTGTCATGATTGAGTGACTGGACACTTTAAAAGGAAGATGGTGCATGACACCATTGTTCCTCATCTGTTAGCCATGGTTACCTGCAAGGAAACACGTGCAGCCATCATTGCATTGCACAAAAAGGGCCTAACAGGGAAGTTTATAGCAGGGAGTAAGATTGCACCTCAGTCAACCGTCTATCGAATTATCAAGAACTTCAAGGAGAGAGGTTCAATTGTTGCCAAACAGGCTCCAGGGCGCCCAAGAAAGTCCAGCAAGCGCCAGGACCGTCTCCTGAAGGTGTTACAGCTGCGGGATCGGGCCACCACCAGTGCAGAGCTTGCTCAGGAATGGCAGCAGGCAGGTGTGAGTGCATCTGCAGCACGCACAGTGAGGAGAAGACTTTTGGAGGAAGGCCTGGTGTCAAGGAGGGCAGCAAAGAAGCCACTTCTCTCCAGTAAAAACATCAGGGACAGACTGATATTCTGCAGAAGGTACAGGGACTGGACTGCTGAGGACTGGGGTAAAGTCATTTTCTCTGATGAATCCCCTTTCCGATTGTTTGGGGCATCTGGAGGAAGGCTTGTTCGGAGAAGACGAGGTGAGCGCTACCATCAGTCCTGTCTCTTGCCAACTGTGAAGCATCCTGAGACCATTCATGTGTGGGGTTGCTTTTCGGTCAAGGGAGTGGGCTCTCTCACAATCTTGCCTAAAAACACAGCCATGAATAAAGAATGGTACCAGAACGTCCTCCGAGAGCAACTTCTCCCAACCATCCAAGGGCAGTTTGGTGATGAAGAATGCCTTTTCCAGCATGATGGAGCACCTTGCCATAAAGCAAAAGTCAGAACAAAATGGCTCGGGGAACAAAACATTAAGATTTTGGGCCCTTGGCCAGGAAACTCCCCAGATCTTAATCCCATTGAGAACTTGTGGTCAATCCTCAAGAGGCGGGTGGACAATCAAAAACCCATAAAGCATTGATTATGCAAGAATGGACTGCCATCAGTCAGGATTTGGTCCAGAAGTTGATTGACAGCATGCCAGGGAGAATTGCAGAGGTCTTGAAAAAGAAGGGTCAACACTGCAAATATTGACTTATTGCATGAATTCTGTGTAATTCTCAATAAAAGCTTTTGATACTTATGAAATGCTTCTAATTGTATTTCATTATACCATAGAAACATCTGACAAAAACACCGACAAACCCTGAAGCAGCAGACTTTGTGAAAATGTAATATTTGTGTCATTCTCCAAACTTTTGGCCATGACTGTACAATAGATTCAGCCCACAATCACAAAGTTGTCTTCAGTATTTCTCACATGCAGCCTGGAGGAGCTCAGGATCAATCATTGATCTTTAGATAAGTGGAAAACCTTTGTCCCAGGAGACGCACAGCTGGAGCCCTGACCTATAAATCCCTGTCCACATCTTATCTGCTAATTCAAAGTCACTTTATCATCCCTGTTCTTCCTCACTGCTCCACATACCTAACATTAACACACTGCATTTACACACTTATTACTTTTACTGCACAGGAACGTGAATTTCATGTCATTGTTGCTGGAACCACTGAGTCTCAGCAGACAGTAAATGCACTTGTAATGTGTGTGCTGCCTGTTTATGAAGTGAATGGCTCTAATTTGTCCATTAGTGTGCACAATGACAGATTTAAACACATGCAAATAGCTCTGCAGTGACACTATTTGCTCTGAAGTGCATTTAAAGCTGCACTTAACCCTCCGCCTCTGCTTTGTGCATGAGGCAATTTCTTTTAATCTCATTTGCACAGACCTGGAGGGCAGAGGAGACGATTAACACCTTTTGTAGTGGGCCCATAAAGTGCACTTTTATGTATTCTCTAAGTTCTGAGTCAGGTCAGTCGAGGTATTTGAACACAACACGAGCAGGAGAATGCGTCACCATAAGGAAGTTACCCAAGATGAGATGTTTCCTGATTGTTCATAACACAGAACATAATGTACCCGTCGCCGCCACACGTCCTTCAGCTGGCAGTAAAAAAAACAGCTGCTTGTTTTTGATGGAGGTTGAATGAAACGCCGTCCTCTCCCCTCGTTTGCCTTTTTTAGAAACCCTCTGCGTCAGACTGAGCTGATTGGACCTGGCGGATCCAGACCGGAGAAGGTAAGAGGGAGAAAAGTTGGACCACACACTGCAGCCATTAATCAACTTGTTAGCGCAGCAGCTGAGCATGCTGGATGCCTGCTGATGATGAACGCACAGGGACCGGCTTCCTGACCTTGTTTGGCTTCAGGAGTTTATGCAGAGTATTTAAACTCAGGTTATAATCCGGTTATATCTCATCTGCTGACATCTTGTCGACTGAAGTGATTGGCTGAAATGTGAACATGCATACAGCAGCACAGTGTGTTCCTCCTTGTTAGCAGGAAGTGCTTCAAATTTTGCCTGAGGAGATAATTACAGAAGACTCTCTGCAGACAGCCGGAGTGAAACTGTGGACACTTTATTTCCTGGAACATTTAAATTTAGCTTAAAGCAGGTGGAATATTTTGATATACCCTTTATTTTTTACTCTTTTTAGTGAATTCTAAGATTACATATCAGGTGAAGGATTTTCTCACGTTCTTCAAGGGCAACAAAAACGTACAAACATGTCATGCATGTTCCTCAGAAAGCAGTAAAGCTCAAGAAGTTGTGAACCAGGGTTTAATGGTTTTACTTTGTGATCTCACTCACAGTATCAAGCCTCTGGTCCACCTGCAGGACCTGGACAGGAAGTCAGGTACAAGGATCGCATGCAACATCCACCAATTTTAAAATAGAACACCATATACGCAGTCCTGACAGTTTAAAGATTGTATAGATCAGAAATACAAACAGCTACATATCAGTGATCCATGTGGACTACAACAGGACTTTAAGATGATGACTGTGTCAGAAGGTAACAGGACTTTAAGATGATCACTGTCAGAAGGTAACAGGACTTTAAGGTGATCACTGTGTCAGAAGGTAACAGGACTTTAAGATGATCACTGTGTCAGAAGGTAACAGGACTTTAAGATGATCACTGAGTCAGAAGGTAACAGGACTTTAAGATGATCACTGAGTCAGAAGGTAACAGGACTTTAAGATGATCACTGTCAGAAGGTAACAGGACTTTAAGATGATGACTGTGTCAGAAGGTAACAGGACTTTAAGATGATCACTGTGTCAGAAGGTAACAGGACTTTAAGATGATCACTGTGTCAGAAGGTAACAGGACTTTAAGGTGATCACTGTCAGAAGGTAACAGGACTTTAAGGTGATCACTGTGTCAGAAGGTAACAGGACTTTAAGATGATCACTGTCAGAAGGTAACAGGACTTTAAGATGATCACTGTGTCAGAAGGTTACAGGACTTTAAGGTGATCACTGTGTCAGAAGGTAACAGGACTTTAAGATGATCACTGTGTCAGAAGGTAACAGGACTTTAAGGTGATCACTGTCAGAAGGTAACAGGACTTTAAGATGATCACTGTGTCAGAAGGTAACAGGACTTTAAGATGATGACTGTGTCAGAAGGTAACAGGACTTTAAGATGATCACTGTCAGAAGGTAACAGGACTTTAAGATGATCACTGTCAGAAGGTAACAGGACTTTAAGATGATCAGTGTGTCAGAAGGTAACAGGACTTTAAGATGATGACTGTGTCAGAAGGTAACAGGACTTTAAGGTGATCACTGTCAGAAGGTAACAGGACTTTAAGGTGATAACTGTGTCAAGGTAACAGAACTTACCAAACTCATACATCAAACTCATCTAAACCTGCAAAAACGAAACTTTATAGTCCTGCAGCATACTCAGTGATGATTAAAGCACTAAAGTAATGGAATACTCTCCAAATGAGCAGAAAGTCAACCACAGAAAGGCTCTGTGACTTGTATGTGGTTCTCTCTATACTGGACCCAGCTGATCCTGCCTGCTCTGAGCTGGCGCTACGCTCCAAACACACGTCCTGCGTTGCAGGTCGCACGCCCTCGGATGGAGCAAAGCCATGTCACAGCCTTAACGTGGCGCACACGCATCCTGTCCACGGTAATTTAGCCAATGTTCCAGCCGATGGCTGATAGAGGGGGGGGTTAAAAGACAAAATCATTTGCTCATGCAAGCAGACAGTGAGCACATGCCCCCCCAAAAATGCCATATTCTGCAAAGTAAGAGAAGTGTTCTGCAGAAATGTTCTCATTAAGGTAGACCTCTCAACACTTAGACAGAAAGATCTCTTGGCTAATGTTAAATGGATTTATTGCAAAATGAAAAAAGGAAACTAACAGTGCAGAAAAATATTCCTTTTTCATTTCTTTGGCATGCCGCTGAAAATATTAAATATACATTTTTTTCTGCTGACCCTCAGCAAACAAAAGCTCTCTTGATTTATGGGCGATGCTAGAGGGCTCAAGCCAGATTTCACATGCATGTTTGTAGTTTTATCATCATCCTCCTCATCATCTTACCAGCTCAATAACATCATCACCAGAATTACTACCATTACTTCCAGGAGCACAAATGTCAAATCTGCATGATTTTAAGTTTTTCTTCCTGCCAAAGAAAGTCTCCTCACACTAATGAGAATATCCACCACGTTAGAAACTCCATCAAAATAACCTCTAAAGGTCGAGACATTTCCAGACATTACACAGAGCCCATTAGTGTTTTCCATGACACAATAAATAGACCGGACGAGGAAAGGTCTTGTTACCATAAATCTCCTACAGAGAACTGAAAGAGAGAGAACCATGAACATCGCACGTGTTGCTCGTGATGTGCTCTGTGTTTTGTTTCCGTCGATGTGTGTACAGCTCTATTAAGCTCCATATTGATCGCTGCTCTCCAGTTGTCCTCTGGAGAACACAGGCTCATCTTAAAGTAGAGTGGAAACGATCACAAGTTGATGTTTCAAACATGATAGAAGACTGCACTCTGCTTAACTCCAGCTGCACTGTGTCAAAAAAACCTCATATTGTAACATGCTTTTAACAGTAGTCTTCTCTCAGCCCACTGTGAATGCGTCTCTCCCGGTGTTCCAGTTTTAAAAGTGACCCTGTAAACTGGAGACCTTCAGCTGAACGTGTCAGTGTTTGTGGAGTTTACACAGCTGTTGAAACACATAGGGAGTTCCTGGGAATGCAAACTAGTTTTGTTTTTATTAAGATTTCAAAATATCCTCATCAGATATTTAATGATCGTCTAAAGACGTTTATGAGGGATGCATCCGGCTGAGAGTCTCCAGTTAACAGGGTCGCTGTTTAAACCGAAACACCGGGCGATCTCTGCCACGGCTTTTTGAGTTCAAAAGGATTTTAAAGCCGTGTTGAAACGTCTTTGCTACTCGCGCTTATCTCCTCTCACGTGTTGATTCATTCATTACTTTTTCCATGTTTTTAACAGCAGGAGCAAAATTTTCACTTTTTTCATGTTTTTCTAATTTTGGAGCACAATTTCAAATTTCAGGAAAATGTATTTTTTCGACAGGCTCCGGGTCAACTTTTTTGTCCATTTTTTTTTTTTCAATTTTTTTGTCAAATTTATTTTTTCAAAAAAAAAATTCAAAACTTTTTTTTCAAAACCTATTTTCCAAAAAAAAATTTCCCAAAAATTTTTTTTTCATAACTTTTCCAAAAAATATATATATATTTATAAATAAAAAAAAATTCAAAACTTTTTTTTCAAAACTTTTTTTTTCAAATTTTTTTTTGCAAATTCTTTTTTACAATTTTATTTTTTGTCAATTTTCTTTTCAAATTTTTTTGTAATTTTTTTTTTTTTTTTTGTCAAATTTTTCCAAAAACCATTCACAGTCATTGTTTGTCCATCTGTGATTCACTTGATTTCTCTTTCTTTCATTAGTTTTTATTTGTTCTATCTTTTTTGTATGTGTGTGTACTTTTCAAAAGAAGAAGCTGTGATTCTCTTGATTTAGCAGCTTGTAACAGTAGTCTTCTCTCAGCCCACCTTGAATGCGTCGCTCCTCCCGGTGTTCCGGTTTTAAAAGTGACCCTGTAAACTGGAGACCTTCAGCTGAACGTGTCAGTGTTTGTGGAGTTTACACAGCTGTTGAAACACAGAGGGAGTTCCTGGGAATGCAAACTAGTTTAGTTTTTATTAAGATTTCAAAATATCCTCATCAGATATTTAATGATCGTCTAAAGACGTTTATGAGGGATGCATCCGGCTGAGAGTCTCCAGTTAACAGGGTCGCTGTTTAAACCAAAACACCGTCCGATCTCTGCCACGTCTTTTTGAGTTCAAAAGGATTTTAAAGCCGTGTTGAAACGTCTTTGCTACTCGCGCTTATCTCCTCTCACGTGTTGATTCAGTGAATCCATCTGTGATGAAATATAGCACCATCTAAAACAGCACCAGCTGAGTCTCTTCATGCTAACAGGCTAACTGTCGTGTTGCTCATAATGATACCTGCCTGTCCGTCTGCTTCTATGGTGTCATCTGTGATGAATGGCATTCTTCTTTGTTTTACTGCCCTCTACTGGTCTGGTGGTGTAGTGCATTTACTTTTATTTTCTCCATACGTCACTGGCCTGATTTGCACAATCTACCCGGGACTTCAGCCCGTGGTTGAAACGCAGACAACCAATGGGGGCACAGGAACCTTTTAGTAGTTCTGGGGGCTAAAAGACCCCGGAACTCTTGGTTGAAATGCACCTTATGTGTGTGAAATCATGACTTCCATAATGTGGATGTTGACATAATTTCTCACATCATTTAATCCCATTAGGTTTTCCCTTTAATGCTGTGCCTCATGTTTTGTTTCCCGCCGTTGTAAGGTGTGAAATTGCAGCATTGTGAAAGGTACAGGGAGAGGTCGTGATCCTGAAGCAGCACTGCAGCTCCTGCAAATTACAGCTTGTTCTGAGCTGCATGTTTTCACTCCCTCGTCTTTATAAGCGTCGTTTACGGTCACAGAGGGCAGCTGCTCTGAAAGGCCTCTGCATTACACTTGCTAAGCACCAAACAGCAGATGGACACTCTGACAAGCCGGGGGGCTGCAGAGCAACAACAACCAGCGTTGGACGAGTTACTGAAAAGCATATTTAGTCACATTTCTTTGTGCAAAATCCTCCAACAGTCAGTTATCCCTGCAGTACAGTTACCACAGGTATGAGAAGGTTTGTCACTTTGTCACCGTCTGAGATACCCTCCTCATTAATCTCAGACTTGCTGCATAAGCTTGTGTGCAGTTATTACCTGAAACAGCCCATTATTTCATGGACAATGTGTAAAAAGGTGTGCATGTGAAAAGGAGCTAAAAAAAGGGAACAAGCTCACTTAAGACAGGCCAAACAGACGGCGTCTAATGAGCGCTCTGCAGAGACACGAGCGATCCTAAACCTTCTGATCCCACAGGAGTCAGAACGAGTCCTCTCAGCTTATCTTAAATCTCACCCTTCCTCTTTCATTAATCCACATTTGATTGTCAACACCTTTCATTTCCTCTCCGTCAGTCATCCTCTCCTTTATCTAACCTCTTATGAATATGTATTTCCTGTCTTCCATTCTTCGGTTTATTGCACCTCGTCTTGGCTCCCCTCACCTCTCCCCGTCAGAGTCGTATCTTATTGATGTGATTGATTTGCAGTTTCTTTGTCTGCTTATTTTTGTTGTCTTCCGGCCTTTCAGCGCTGCAGCAGCTCTCCCTTTTCTCCATCTCTGCACAGTTTACTCTCCTCCTCTGTCCACACCTCTGCTCTACAGCCACTTATCTTTCTGTTTGTCTGCCTCGCTCTTTGGCTTCTGAGATTTACTCTGCTTCACAGGATGCAGGAATGCAAATTGATTCTTTTTAAGGCTCCTGAATCTCATCAATCATGTCAGCACTCCCTCCTTTACTACTTGGATTAAGCATGTTTTCATAAAACAGGGGGTTCACAAAACAAGATTATCGGGCTGGTTTTGGGACCACTTCCCCCCCTTCCAGCTAAAGCCAGCAAAATCCAGATTTGTGATGGTGTAAGGTAGGTTCAGATTGATTTTACTTCCCCTGATCTGCTGCACCGATTTCAAATCATGATATTGAACATGTTCCATATTGGATGGGGGAAACCCTGAGGACATGTGGGTAGCCAATCAGGAAGCAATCTGCCCGAAGCACCAGGCCATGTAGCAGCCATGTCAACAACAGTAAACATGATGCATTAAGGTAGAGGATTGTCAAAGATGGAGGACTAACCTGCTGATTCGTGGCACAGCATGAAAAACCATCCGATCATCCACCATGTTTGTTCACTCCAAAGTCACGTTTGATTGAGCGAGACGTTGTGAGATTTCCTGAGCAGAGAGTCAGGACTCTTGTTATTGGTCAATCAATCGATCTTTATTTATATAGCACCAAATCCCAACAAATGTTGTCTCAAGACTCTTTCCAAACAGAGCAGGTCTAGATTGTACTCTATGTTCTATTATTAACAAAGACCCAACATCAAGACCGGATCAGATCCAGTCCCATCTTACAGACAGGACTCAGTCTGATCTCATCTTAATCCACCATGAGCAGAGCACTTTGCAGCATTTAGCAAGTTAGGGCCAAATTCCACCAGATCCATGCCCTTCCGGTCTCCAATCAATCTGATAGGTTTCTAGTCAATGTGTTAACTTCCACAGGATCCGCTCCGTTGCGTACCAGGTGCATCAAAACAAGGTTTCCTTATCAGTTTGGGAGTTGTTTTGGGTTTCATAATAAAGATGGGGGATGTTTGTGGACACTTAACAGCCAAATTCCACCAGATCTGTGTCCAGTCCGTCTCAGATCCGTCACAGCACCGGATCTGATGGTCTCTATTCTAGTCAATGTGTTAACTTCCACTGGATCCACTCCGTTGCGTCCCGGCTGCGCCTTTAATCCAGCAGGTCTGAGTCCCCCAGATCAGATACACAAGGCTTGTATTTTTCCAGGATGCCGGAGCACAACGCATCAATCTCAACAGAGCAGATGGAGCGGGACAGGAAGTCAGGTTTCACCAAAACAAAATGAAGTGACCCTGATTCACTTTCACATTATCAGGTAGAGCAGCTTTAGAGCTTCCAACACATTGCTAATCAGTCCCTCCAGGAAGTTGCAATTTCGCAATCGCAACTATCAACGCAAAGTCAACCAATCAGCGCGATTTTTTCCCGGCCCTGCAATTTTATACAATCATCGCAACTTTCCCACAAATTTGAACAATTACCTTAATCTCAGCCCCTGTATGTCATCGGTTTTGTCATCGATTTGACTTCCTTGGAACATAAACGTAAGTCCTCACTTGATCGGCACTTTTCAACAATAAAACACGCACAGAGAACGGGTGAAAAGATGGGACAGCAGGCAGGACAAGTGACCATGACAACGTTGTTATTTATAGATTGAGGGGCTCAGTGTTAGCTTGGTCTCTACCTGCAGCAGGTGTGCTTTATGAACCAGCTCTCCTCACCTCCATGCATCTGTCTCATCTTCATTGAGGATTTTTACCCCCCGGTGTGCGTTAGTGACAAAGACACAACCGGGGGACGTCTGTTTACTATTTGATGTTTGACGTTGTTGCCGTGGTTACCGTAAAAAGCTCTGCATCTACAGCTTGATTTAATCCAGTTTGGTGAAACATCAGACACATTCAGTAAGTTTTGATCAACTCCAAGTCATCAAAGATGCAGATGCATTTCAGAGTGCCGTGAACTGACTGTGCATCAGTCGCTGCGAGGTGCATTCAGGGACCGTCGTAAATGTGCAATACAGTCCTTTCATGGCATTTTACTGTGAATCAAGAGAATCAAAATACAGTCAGTGGCCACATCAAGAATGATTTCTAAAAACAACTGTAATTTAATGTATTTACTTGCCCCTGAGATGTTATTGGGGGACAAAAGCAAAAAAAAATAATCACAACTTTCACCGCAATTTTTTCAAAAAGCTGTCGCAAATTCAGGCTTTTTTGGGCCGCAACAATCACAAAAAAATCCCGTGAAATCCTGGAGGGACTGGCTGATCTATGACTTGTCATTTTAAGGGCAGGCTGTTAGTTTATTTTTGAGGTTCATATCAAGTTAATTTTGTACTTCATCACGCATCGTCTCAAAGGAAAAAGAGTGATCAGGCAAGTTTATGAATCAGCACCAGGCGGGGAATAGTGTGTCATACTCTAACGGCCAAATTCCAATAGGTTTGTATCCTAGTCAATGTGTTAACTTCCACTGGATCCGCTCCATTGTGTTCTGGCTGTCTCTAATCCAGCAGGTCTGAATCCTCCGGATCAGATACACAAGACTTCTATTCTTGCAGGATGCTAGAGCATGACGCATCAATCTCAACAGAGCAGATGGAGCGGGACAGGAAGTCAGGTTTCACCAAAACAAAATGAAAACATCCGGTTAATTTTCAGAATAAAACACTCTGTGTTATCACCAGATCGTATTTCACTTAACTACAACAACAAACCAAAGTCATGATGAGCGGAGCCAGGCCTGGAGGCAACAGGTCAGAGGTTTTCAGAGGACCAGAAAGACAACATGGATGAGGAGAGGAGGAGGAGGAGGAGAATCCTTGATTCAGTGATAACAGGGGGAAAACCTCGGTCACATGACTCCAGCTGTCCATCGGACCTCAAGGAGGACCAGACTCATGTTAGGCACACATCTGCTGAGACCGTGTTGGAGAGAGGGACAGAGGGAAATAAAGAGAGAGAGAGAGAGAGAGAGATGATGCTGTCTCTTCTCCGGCTCCTCTCTCTGCTGCATCGCTGAACTCAGACAATGAAAACAAGAGGGAACAGCTCAGCAGCAGCAGGAGGACCTTTGTCTTCTTCCTCGTGGTTACATCTGCTTTAAAGAACCAAATAAGACATATTTCCATTCCTACTGCGCTCCATTGTTTGCTTTAACCAGAACATGAATCTCTCCCTTTATCTTTTCCATTTGTCCTCTTTTCTCTTGACATCATATTCAATCACATTCCTTTCCCATTTGTCACTTCTATATCCATCTCTGTTTGAAATTGTCTCGTCCCTCTCTCAGCCTCTCCTCGTCTATTCTCCATCGTTTTTCTCTCCATCTGCCCGCAGACTCATCCTTCATCCATCCTTCTCTCCTGACGCAAAGTCCACTTTATGAAAAACGATCCATCAGACTCGTCCGTCCTCCTGCCCTCCGCCGTTCCTCTCTCTTATACTGTTGTTGTTTCAGTCACCTCGTGGTGTCAGATCTTGGACACTGAAGTGGTCCCTCCGGCTTTTATTTGGAACATCAATCCAACAGTTTGCAGCTACTTGAAGCATCCTGATGACTAAGTGAGCATGGGCCAGCCATTGATTATGCTCCTGTGATTTAAAGGAGGTATTGAGCAGTCGCAGAGGATCCTCTGTGGATGTTTCTGACTCTTTCTAGTTCCCTGAGGCCGGGCGTACGATGTACGATTTATAAACGTTGTGGTTGAAAGTGAGCTCACTCTGTACAAGTGAATCATTTACTGCCCACATGTGTACGCTCGGGTACAACCTGAGTTCTCAAACTGTATAAGTTATATCTGGAGGGACCTTGATCACTTATAAGTAAAGCTTCTTTTGAAAACTCTTGCACAGAGAAGGTGAAGTCAGAGAACACAAAGTACAGTCGTCACCTTTCTGACATGACAACAAAAGCTGAAAAATGTAGAAGTGGTGCTTTCAGGTGCTGTCAGTCATTCTGCACAGGTGCAATCAAGAGAAAGAGTTCTGCTTTCACTGTGTGATTACAGAGTCGTGCAGCCTACTATCACCTTAAGAATATATCAAGGTTTAAAGGACTCATGTCTCAGCAGGATGCAGAAAAACTCCTCCATGCATTTATCTTTAGCAGACTAGACTACTGTAACGGGGTCTTTACAGGACTCCCTAAAAAAGTCCATCAGATGGCTGCAGCTCATACAGAATGCTGCTGCTCGAGTCCTAACAAGGACCAACAAAGTAGACCACATCACCCCAGTTCTTAGATCTCTACACTGGCTTCCTTTCTGTCAGAGAATAGACTTTAAAATCCTGCTGATGGTTTATAAAGCACTGAATGGTTTAGGCTGATCTGCTGCTACTGTATGAACCACCTCGACCTCTGAGGTCATCAGGTACTGGTCTGCTTTCAGTCCCTAGAGTCAGAAGGAAACATGGTGAAGCAGCGTTTAGTCAGTATGCACCACATATACACACTCCCTGAAAGCTGCAGGTCTGCTCCAACTCTCACCTCTTTTAAATCAGAGACTAAGACCTTTTTATTTGACACTGCCTTCCTATCTTAGCTCATTTTAACCCACTTTAAATTTTAATTTTAATGTAATTTTTAATATTTGTCATTTTAATTGTGTTCTTTTGTGCCTGTCTGAATGTCTCCAATGCTTTTAATGTTTTAATGTAAAGCACATTGAGTTGCCCTATATAGCTATAGCTATACAAATAAAGTTGCCTCGCCTCGCCTCGCCTTTGTGAGAACTGTGCAAACTTCTTATCATCTGCCAGCAGCTTGTTTTCTTTCAGGATATGATAAGAGGTAGCAGCACATTGAGAGAAACATCTTCAAGGTGATTCTGCCCAGCAACTTGTGACTGACCGTTGTGCAAACCCAATGAAATATTATCACGCCCTTTGTAACACGATCACGCCTATGCTTTCAATAAAAAAGCTGAGCAACAGAGAAGACTTTGAAGATGATCTATCACACTCTGTGATGAACATTGGATCAGTCTTCCCTTTTGCAAAAGCGAGCTAAAAGCTGAAAAAGTTGTCTGTGTGTTCCTTGAGTCTGCTGTGACGATTCCTGAACCTGACAGCCTTGCCTTGCCTTGCCTTGCCTTGCTTTGCCTTGCCTTGCTTTGCCTTGCCTTGCCTTGCCTTGCCTTGCTTTGCCTTGCCTTGCTTTGCCTTGCCTTGCCTTGCCTTGCCTTGCCTTGCCTTGCCTTGCTTTGCCTTGCCTTGCCTTGCCTTGCCTTGCCTTGCCTTGCCTTGCCTTGCCTTGCCTTGCCTTGCCTTGCCTTGCCTTGCCTTGCCTTGCCTCTATCATTGTTTAAGACATACATTGTCTTTGTCTTTGGGTTACTCCACTTACCGGCTCAGGCTCAAATAGGTCATGTCCGGACTGCGCAAGCCGAACGCACCATATATGGATGCATGGTGGCCAAAAGCGGCCACATGACCGTGGTTAATTCATCTTTTTGTTTTTTTTTCATCTAAATTACGTGTTTGAATTTGGTAAGGTAAATGCCTGTGGAAATGTTTGTGTTATTCTTTGGATTGTGTGTAAGGTTAATCGCCTTGAAATTACCTTATTGTAGGGTTATAATTGTTCAGGAAATATTGTGGGATTTGGAACGCCCAGTGGGAGGGGCCACACACTTTAAAAGAGGGACAGATTTGGCTCTCTTGGCAGTTGAGCCAAGTCACTGAGCAGGTAACATCTCTGTGTGGTTTTTTTTTGATGAACTGCTGTTTTCTTGTTTTTTGTCAAGTTGAGTAACCGTAGTACTCAGACAAGACTTGCGAGAACAATTGTAAATTATCTGTTTTTTCCACTTTTGTAAATATTTTTCTTCCTTTTTTTTTGTCATATAATTTGTGTCAATTTTATTTATTTATAGGGACGTAACGGTATTGTAAATATCGTGGTATTTTGGTATCAAAGTTCTCATAATAATACCGTGGCAAGTGACGGTATCAAACAGGGACTCGGAGTACTCCCGCTAGTGTAGTTTTTTTTCTGGCGCCATTGAGTGGGCCGGTCTGAGAAGCAAACACCATCTCCCATGATCCCCTGCGCAGTGCAGGAAGAGATGACGGAAAGCACAGAGGGGGAGCAGAGCGGAAACTTGACCGAGTGCCACGCCCACAATTTTTGTCAGAACAGAGTTCCTTTAACAATAATTTAATCGTCAATATGTCTGCTATAGAATGTGCCTTGTTTGGACTGAATCGGAGAAAAACTCTAAGGAGGAGCTCTCAAAAGTATGCACCCTTATTTGGGCGTCATTCTTCACATTCAAAGCTGTATGTGCGTTTGATGCCCCGCCTCAACGCATGCCACGCCCACACATTTTGTCTGATCAAAATTTGTTCTGATATTTTTTTCTCGTTAAGGTGTCTTCTATAGGTTGCCCTTGGTTTGGACTGAATCGGACAAAAGCTCTAGAAGTTATTAGCGAAAGTATGCACCATTATTTTGACGCCGTTTTTCATGTTCAAAGCTCGGTGGCGCTCTTCCTGTTGAGTTTAGGATATGGGTGCAAGAGGCTTTTTTGTGCGTCCTGATGCCATGAATATGTGTAAAATTTTTCAAGCATGTAGCTCAAAATAACCCCTATGGGGAGGGGTTTTTTGAAAACTGTAGGGGGCGCTAGTGAGCACATTTTTTCGACTTTTTTTGCGAAACCCATAAAATGTTGCATTTTTTCCCAGGGCTGATGAGTGTGTTTGATGAAGTGAGATTACGTTCATTTTAAAGTCACAAAAATCAATTTTCCGACGTTTTTTTTTATGCCCCGCCCCAAAGTCTGCCACGCCCACATCTTTCATCTGAATGGAATGCCTTTACTTTGTATTAATCGTCAATGGGTTTACTATAGAATGTGCCTAGTTTGGACTGAATCAGAGAAAAGCTCTAGGAGAAATTAGCAAAAGTATGCACCCTTGCATGGACCCATTTTGGTCCCATTTTTTCATGTTCAAAGCTAGGTGGCGCTCTTCCTGTTGAGTTTTGAATATGGGTGCCACTGACTTTTTTGTGCGTCCTGATGCCATGAATATGTGTAAGATTTTTCATGCATGTAGCTCAAAAAACTCGATGCGTAGTGTGTTATTTTTACCTCTAGGGGGCGCTACATAATTTTTTTTTACGAGACCTATAATAACTTGCAATTTTTAACCAGACCCGATGAGTGTGCAAAAATACTCGCGCTTTCATTAACGTTCAGGGGTCCAAAACTGCAATCTCCTATAATAATAACCCTTAGGGCAGGCATGTCCAAAGTACGGCCCGGGGGCCAATTGTGGCCCAAGGTCCATTTATTTATGGCCCCAAGCTTCCATCTTAAATTGTGTTATTAATAGCAAAGAAATTAATCACCTTCTGAATTATGTGTACATTTGCAGTTTCTATCAAGCGCAAAAACAAAACTAAAGTCAAACCAGAAACGTCTCAAAAAGCTTCATATGGACTGCCTGTCTAAAGCCAAAGCACTGGGAATTCTGCAAGAAGGCAATAAAGAAGAAACACGAGAGCTCTTAAAGTTGACAGGTTTTAAAATTGAAGTTTTTATTATGATGTGAAAATGTGTCTTGATGAACACAAAAGGTCAGAAGACACAAAAGAGGACACAAGACATGATCAAAATTATGAAATTGTTCAGAAAAGGCCAAATTTGTTGCATAAAATTTTTTCAGAACGCAGCAAAATAATTATTTGTTCTTAAAATGTTGTCTGCTAGAAGAAGATAACGTTTGCTAATGTTTACGTGGCTTGTGGAGAACTGAGGACTTCCTAGTTACTGTTTTATTGAGAAAAAAATTTAAATCATAGTTATTAAATAGATATTTCATATATAACTTTTAGGATTCCAAAGTCTCAGTAGGAGCCCCTGGCCCTGAGTTATTCTGACAACATCAAATGTGGCCCTCTTTGAAAAAAGTTTGGACACCCCTGCCTTAGGGTTACAATAGGGCCTTCGCCACCAGCGGTGCTCAGGCCCTAATTATCTGTTTTTTCCACTTTTGTAAATATTTTTCTTCCATTGCACTGGGGAGGCCGGCAATGAAACTACCAAATTTAAGTCTTCCAACTACGCCTGGGTTTCTTCCCACATTATTTTGAGTCCGGAAGGAGAACCCTGCCAAAGTATACATCAGGTTTTTCAGAAATAATATATCACACTAATGATGTAGCGGCCTCAAAAACTGATGTATCAAATATGATATGCTTGGCGTTCTAGGGTTAAGGATTTATTCTTAGCAGGTCTAAACAAGCAGAATAAGCCTGGTGGATGAGCTGAGGCATGAGGTCGAGGGAAGGCAGCAAGAGAGAGAGAGAGATGGATGGAGACAAACACACTGGCAGTGTCTTTAAACATGTCAAGGCTCAGTTTTATGCCTGCTGTATGTAGGAGGGAGAGTAATGATGTTGTTTAGTGAACACAGCAACATGCATAATGGATAGTCACTGGATGAGGGAAGGAGAGCCGTTTCTCTGTGTTCAAACGTCTCCTTCCATTCAACGCTGGGAAGCAAATGAGCCAATTTAACTCCGTATCGATCGGAGAAATTGACTGAAACATTGTTAAACACTGGCTGGTCTGTTGAACTCGCCCACCCACCCACCTACACACACACACACACACACACCTTTCATTCCCCGAGCCAATTATCCCTCTGTTCTCCCTCAGACAAACAAACGAGCCCGAGAGGCTGCCTGCACAGAATAACAGCTCAATCTCTGCAGAACTTAGGAAGTAATTGATGTAGTTTGGCACCTTTTATTACAAACTCTAGCATTTATCCCAGACCTGAAACGATCGTCCACTCCATCACAGGAAATATTATTTGTTCTCATTTTTACAGCTAGAACCGCAGCCCCCTTATGTCAACATCTTCTGGCCGGTGTGTGGTATAATTGCTGTCATTTCTCACACGGAGCGCAGAGAGAAGCGGCTGAAATTAGTTCCCATCCCCTCAGAGACAACAGGGACCCGGTGGAAGTAGATAAGCTGCTTCTTTGTTGAGCCAATTTGGGTGATTCTGACATGCGAGTAAGGGGGGGGCCCCTGTCTGGAGGATTTCTGAGCATGACTAAGTGGGAGGAAACCTCGGGGATGCCTCAGAACAGATTGGAGCAATTACAGATCCAACCTTGTCTGGGGACAGATTCTCTGTGCAGGGACAGGAGTGTGTAGCAGCTCTAATACCTTGGGATCTTCTCTGTGGAAGAAGCTCGTGTGAGGGGGAAAAAATGTTGTTTTATTAGTAAAAATAACAGCAGACAGGTGGAGGCATGTGACTGATTGTTTTGATAACCTTTAAAGGTGACATATCATGCAAAATGGACTTTTTAATGGTTCTCTACCTGAAATATGTGTCCCTGTCTACAAACCCCCCGAGAATGAAAAGAATCCATTCTGCCCCTGTTCTGATTTCTCCACCTTTCTGTAAATGTGTGTGAAACCAGCCGTTTCAGACTTCAGTGTTTTTCATATGTCACAACAATATCCGTTCTGTAACAGGAAGTCAGAGCTTGGAGCTTGTTCAGCCCATAGACTGTATAAAATACAACTCAACCCCTCCTCCGTTTTTCATTACCTGCACACATGTGTGCTAACAAGGAGCTTAGGAGGGAGGCATGCTAGTTGTAGGCTGTCTTAATAAACACAAAGGTCGGTTTGACTCCCCACGTCTGCAGATTTGAAGATCTAGTGGATGATTTTTATTTATCATGGATAAGTGCTAGTGTTAGTTAGCATAGCTACATGTCGTATCTGTAGCTGTAGCTGTAGCTGTGTACCAAGACACACGTCGACATACTGACAAATAAAACAACAAGAAACACTAAATCTGTGACCAATCCTTCAGAAAGGTCCTGCTGCCTTTCTGGTAGAGGTCGGTTTTACTCCCCACGTCTGCAGATTTGAAGATCTAGTGGATGATTTTTATTTGTCATGGATAAGTGCTAGCGCTAATTAGCATAGCCGCATAGCCACATAGCTACATGTTCATAGCTGTAGCTGTGTACCAAGACACACGTCGACATACTGACAAATAAAACAACAAGAAACACTAAATCTGTGACCAATCCTTCAGAAAGGTCCTGCTACAGGCGCCTCTCCGTCAGGATCAGATTCTGGATCAGATTCAGAGGGTTGAAGTAACGTGATCTCTGAGCAGCCGTGTATATTCAGCCAACATGTAAACATTAGATCAACGTGCTGGAGAGCCGAGGGCACATCCACTTCCTGAGGGGGCGTGGTCAGAGAGAAAACAGAGTGTTCTGAGGAGGACTGAAGAAGAGGGTTTTTCAGGCAGACCAAAATCTGATTTCAAAGTGGTTTTTTGAGCATAAACTTTAAAGAGGACCAGACTCATGCTAGACACACATCTGCTGAGACCTACCGTGTTGGAGAGAGGGATAGAGGGAGATGAAGAGAGAGAGAGATGATAGTGTGGAGACAGATAGTAGTAGTTGTAGCAGCTGGAGTCTGGCACGTCCATAGCAGCAGAGATCCAGAGGAACCTACGAGACAAGGGAGCTCAGGGACTCCAGAAAGGTCTAAGAAAAGAGAGAAGAGAGGGAGACCAGAAGAAAGAAAAAGAGAAGAATAAATGGTGAAGGAATGACAGAAGGAAAGGACGGGATTTGAAAAGGAGACATAAAGGATGGAGAAACATAGAAAGAACAAAGAATGAAAGAAAGAAAGGAAATAAACAAAAAAGAAAGAAAAGAAAGAAAGAATGATAAAAAGAAAGGAAGAAAGATATAAAGGAATGAAAGGAAACGAAGAAATAAGGAAAAAATAAGGAAAGAAGGAAGAAAGAAAGGAAAAAGGAAGAAAGAAAGAAAGAAAGAAAGGAATGAAAGGAATGGAAGAAAGAAAAAAAGAAAGGAATGAAAGGAGGAAATAAAGGAATGAAAGGAAAAAGGAAGAAAAGAAAGAAAGAAAGAAAGAAAGAAAGAAAGAAAGAAAGGAATGAGAGGAAAAGGGAAAGAAAGAAAAAAGAAAGAAAGAAATAAAGAAAGAAAGAAAGAAAGAAAAAAGAAAGAAAGAAAGGAATGAAAGGAAAGGAAAAAGGACGAAAAGAAAGGAAGGAGAAAAGAAAGAAAGAAAGGAATGAAAGAAAGAAAAAAAGAAAGGAATGAAAGGAAAAAGGACGAAAAGAAAGGAAGAAGAAAAGAAAGAAAGAAAGGAATGGAAGAAAGAAAAAAGAAAGGAATGAAAGGAGGAAATAAAGGAATGAAAGGAAAAAGGAAGCAAAGAAAGGAAGAAAGAAAGAAAGGAAGAAAGAAAGAAAGGATGAATTACAGACCCAGTATAACTGAAATTATAAAATACGATTTCAGTTATACTCAATTGTTTTTTTCTTTTTTTTTAATTTTCAAGTTTCCCTAACTCTAATTTATTAGTTAAATTTTAATAGTTTTAATTCATACATACTAGATGAAACTGAGTTCATGTCATGGTTTGGTTAGTTTAGTTATTCCTTGTGTTTCATGTTTGGTTTCATCCATCTGTCCATTATCTTGTCCCCTTATCCCATTTTGGGGTCATGGAGGGCTGGAGCCAATCCCAGCTGACTTTGTGTGGAAGGCAGGGTACACCCTGGACAGGTCACCAACCTATCACAGGGCAGACATGGAGAGACAGATAACCATTCACGCACACACGCACACCTACGGGCAAAAGAGACCAGTTAACCTGGTGAGCATGTTTTTGGACTGTGGGAGGTACCCAGAGCAGAAGTTCTACCCACGCATACCAGGAGAGAACATGCAAACTCCACACAGAAAGGCACCTGCCCAACCAGGGACTCGAACCAGGAACCTTCTCACTGTGAGGCGACAGAGGTTCCCCACCGCACCACCTCAAGTGAACACCAGGGCTGCATGATAATAAGCTCAGCTATAAAAAAACAACAAAACATATTTGTGTGTTTCAGGCGAGTCAGAAGAAAAACTCCACAAAGAGTTGACAAAGCTTGGCTCCAGTTACGTTTGTCGTCTTCTATTTGACCCGCTCTGAGTCACTGCAGTCCAGTTTGGGATGTTTTCACCTCCTCAGTTCTGGTTCACTGTGCTGTCTGCCTGTCTGCACAAAAACAGAAAACAACAATGCTCTCTAAAAAAAGCACCAAAACAAAATAGAAATTAGATGTCAGCTTTTGTTTCTTTTTTACGGTCTGACCATTCGTCATCTCAGGTGTCTCTCTCTCTCTCTCTCTCTCTCTCTCTCTTTCTGTGACTACCTCTCTCGCCCTCCTGATTTGCTCTCTGGCCGTGTCTCTCTTCGTCCTGTTCATCCCTCTCTCTGTCTGTCTCTCCGTGTAAGTCTCTTTGCCCTTATCTTCTTGTGTCAGTCACGGTGCTTCGTGTCGCCCTGTTTAATATTCCCCTCAGTCAGACCTGTCTGCTCGCACTCCATCACACACACACACACATGCACGCACGCACACGCACGCACCGGCTGCAAGTACAAGTAGTAATGACTTATCTTTGCCAACACAGGCTACAAATTAAATGAACAAATAGATACAGGCATGCGGCTGCATACCAACAAACCCGCCTCCCACTACCACACACACACACACACACACACACACACACACACACAGCTGAACGCCTCATGTCCTTGACTCCATGCTTTAATGTGAGGGAGGACACATGTTACGGACGTGTCGGTGCAATGTCATGGTCACTTTATATTAGGGGGAAGTGTTCTGCCGTCACACCTTCAGGGGCATCAGGTTCAATCGGACCAAGGACAACCCGGTGCTTGCCACCCATCTCAGACGTGGCTGAAAGACTCGCCACTATACTGTGGACGTCCAATCAGTGTTAATGGTGAATGTTGTCACTTTCAGCAATAAATTCAAGGTAGTGAAATATAGTGGAGAAAGTTCTTCGGCTGGCAGCTGAGCCGACGTGTACTCAGAGGCATCGCAGGCAAGCAGAGGCAGTCTCAGTCCTGCTGCACCTTGTGTTTCTGGCTTGAATGGCTACAGCACACCAGAGTCCTGCAGGACCTGTGCCGGTTCAAGTTAGGGATGTTGCAATATCTTTGTATTTATATATGTGAATAAATATTAATATTGTGCTACAAAACAAGCATTCAGTTGGTTCAAAGGAAGGGGCAGTAGTTGCTCTTCACGCTGCCCGCCTTAAATCAGAGGGCAGATGGAGTAGAAGAAGCAGCAGCAGAAGAAGAAGACTCCCTAACCAGCTAGCTTGTACTGAAGTATGAGACTGCTGCTGCTGCAAATCATGTCAGAGGAGAGGTCAGGTGAAAGTGATGTACTCTACCTGCACCAAAACAAGGTTTCCTCATCAGTTTGGGAGTTTTTTGGATTTCATAATAAAGATGGTGTCATGAGTTGATGTTTAGTTTGTTCTTGTGTTTCATGCCTTGGTTTCTCCTGTGTTCATTCTGTATTAGTTATTCTTTGTGTCCCTTCTGTGTTTTGTGATCCATGTCTCTTGTTGTACTTGAAGTCTTGTCTTGTGATCTCTGTTTTGTAGTTCTGATCCCTGTGTTTCCAGTTTAGTTACTTCTTTGTGTGTTTCCTGCCTTTTTGATTAACCTGATTAGTCTGATTGGTATTTCTGCTGGCCAGCAGTGTGAATTAGCTAATATTTAGGATCACAGAGCAACATTTAACATTTATGTTTAACATTTATATTCATATATAACATTTGAATTTAACATTTATCGTTATAATTAACATTTATATTTGACATTTAACATTTAAATTTGACATTTAACATCTAAATTTAACATTTTTATTTCTAATTCACATTTATATTTACCATTTAAAATTTAACATTTATATTTGTAATTAACATTTAGATTTACCATTTAAAATTTAACATTTATAATTGTAATTAACATTTAGATTTAGCATTTAGATGTATCTATAACATTTGAATTTAACATTTATAGTTATAATTAACATTTATATTTACCATTTAACATTTAAATTTAACATTTATAATTGTAATTAACATTTATACTTACCATTTAACATTTAGATTTAACATTTAGATTTATATATAACATTTCAATTTAACATTTATAGTTAAAATTAAAATTTATATTTACCATTTAACATTTAAATTCAACATTTATATTTGTAATTAACATTTATATTGACCATTTAAAATTAAAATTTAACATTTATATTTGTAATTAACATTTATATTAACCATTTAACATTCATATTTGTAATTAACATTTATATTAACATTTAAATGTAACATTTAAATTCAACATTTTTATTTGTAATTAACATTTATATTTACCATTTAAAATTTAAATTTTAACATTTATATTTGTAATTAACATTTATATTAACATTTAAATATAACATTTAAATTCAACATTTTTATTTGTAATTAACATTTATATTTACCATTTAAAATTTGAATTCAACATTTATATTTGTAATTAACATTTATATATTTACCATTTAACATTTAGATTTATATTTAGCATTGTGATTTAACAGTGATTTTAGCTTAATATATTTTTCAAAACAAAATTAGATTTGAAGAAGATCACATATATTCCTCTCAATGTGATAAAAAAAAAAAGTGACTTTTAAAAATTCACTTCATTTTTATGATGTATTTGGAGCTAAATGTGGAGAATTGTAGCTTTTATTTTCAGTGTGAACAACTTTACAAACAGCGCCTCTAGCTTTTTACTTCCTATCAGCTAAGAAGATATCAGGTACTTTGCAGCAGGGGCTTGAGATCCACAGAGAACACCATCTCTAACTGTAAGCATTACATCTCTAACTCTCATGAAGACAAATCAGACTGCACAAAGGCTAAAATGTCCCAAATGGAAACTTACAGTAAAGAATTACTCTGAACAAAGTGCCACTAACCTTTTTACTAACCGTCTCAACTTAATGATCAATAAGTGAACATTTCCCTCCACACAGTAAAACCTGTTGGTTGGCTGCTCCTGGTGGAGGCATCATTTAGCAGGATTAACGGAGCTTCTGTTACATAAAGATATAGCATTAATGTTTAATGTGGCGTATCACTGCAAAGCTGGAGGCAGTGAGAGGAGAGGAGGTAAAGAACAGGGGATGGGAGGGTTGAAGACAGTGGAGCGATAGAGATGAGGTGAGAGGTGAAGAGAGGGGCCGTGAGGAGGATAATGGATTTATATCACAGAAAAAGAGACTAGAAGTGAGAACGGAAGAGGAGAGGAGGGATAGAAGTGACACCAATAGGACATCTTCTGAGAACTACAGTGTGGAGTCAAGGGTTGAACAGTCCTGGGTCTGTGTGGGCGTTAAGAAGGAAGCATGAAGAATCTCTGAATCCAGTAAACCAAACTTAAAAAGGCTAAAAGGAACCAACCAGCACAGGACTGCACCGCTATGTGAAAGTCCAAACAAAGACCCAACATCAAGACAGGATCAGATCCAGTCCCCTCTTACAGACAGGACTCAGTCTGATCTCATCTTAATCCACCATGAGCAGAGCACTTTGCAGCATTTAGCAAGTTACAGTGGCAAGGACAAACTTCCTTTAACAGGCAGAAACCTCCAGCAGGACCAGACTCATGTTAGACACACATCTGCTGAGAGAGAGCTGGAGAGAGGGATAGAGGGAGATGAAGAGAGAGAGAGAGAGAGATGATAGTGGGGAGACGGATAGTAGTAGTTGTAGCAGCTGGAGTCTGGCACGTCCACAGCAGCAGAGATCCAGAGGAACCTACGAGACAAGGGAGCTCAGGGACTTCAGAAAGGTCTATGGTTAGTAACTTTAATGGGACAGGGAGAGTTAAAGTAAGAGACAGGCAGAGAGAGGAAAGAGAGGGAAAGACAGTCTAAGCCTATCTAAGCCGTTAAGAAGGAAGCATGAAGAATCTCTGAATCCAGTAAACCAAACTTAAAAAGGCTAAAAGGAACCAACCAGCACAGGGTTGCACCGCTATGCAAAAGTCCAAACAAAGACCCAACATCAAGACCGGATCAGATCCAGTCCCCTCTTACAGACAGGACTCAGTCTGATCTCATCTTAATCCACCATGAGCAGAGCACTTTGCAGCATTTAGCAAGTTACAGTGGCAAGGACAAACTTCCTTTAACAGGCAGAAACCTCCAGCAGGACCAGACTCATGTTAGACACACATCTGCTGAGACCGTGTTGAAGAGAGGGATAGAGGGAGATGAAGAGAGAGAGAGATGATAGTGGGGAGACGGATAGTAGTAGTTGTAGGAGCTGGAGTCTGGCACGTCCACAGCAGCAGAGATCCAGAGTAACCTACGAGACAAGGGAGCTCAGGGACTCCAGAAAGGTCTATGGTTAGTAACTTTAATGGGACAGGGAGAGTTAAAGTAAGAGACAGGCAGAGAGAGGAAAGAGAGGGAAAGACAGTCTGAGCCTATAGCAGCATAACTAAGAGCTGGTCCAAGCCTGAGGCAGCCCTGATCTCATCTTAATCCACCATGAGCAGAGCACTTTACAGCATTTAGCAAGTTACAGTGGCAAGGACAAACTTCCTTTAACAGGCAGAAACCTCCAGCAGGACCAGACTCATGTTAGACACACATCTGCTGAGAGAGAGCTGGAGAGAGGGATAGAGGGAGATGAAGAGAGAGAGAGATGATAGTGGGGAGACGGATAGTAGTAGTTGTAGCAGCTGGAGTCTGGCACGTCCACAGCAGCAGAGATCCAGAGGAACCTACGAGACAAGGGAGCTCAGGGACTCCAGAAAGGTCTATGGTTAGTAACTTTAATGGGACAGGGAGAGTTAAAGTAAGAGACAGGCAGAGAGAGGAAAGAGAGGGAAAGACAGTCTAAGCCTATAGCAGCATAACTAAGAGCTGGTCCAAGCCTGAGGCAGCCCTGATCTCATCTTAATCCACCATGAGCAGAGCACTTTGCAGCATTTAGCAAGTTACAGTGGCAAGGACAAACTTCCTTTAACAGGCAGAAACCTCCAGCAGGACCAGACTCATGTTAGACACACATCTGCTGAGACCTACCGTGTTGGAGAGAGGGATAGAGGAGAATAAGAGACATAGGGAGCGGTGATAGTGATGAGACGAGTAGTAGAAGCTGAGTCTGGAACGTCCACAGCAGGAGGACGTCTACGGCAGCTCAGAGGAACCTACGAGACAAGGGAGCTCAGGGACTCCAGAAAGGTCTATGGTTAGGAACTTTAATGGGACAGGAAGAGTTAAAGTCAGAGAGAAGGTGTTGCAACGTTGAACAATATATTAGCATGTTAAACCTGCTCCATGATAAATAGTGTTACTCCCACTAGAGGGAGCTGTTGTTCCAAGGTGTCGTTTTTCAGAAGTGTAGGGTTTCTCATTTTCCTGTTGTGTACTTGAATGTATCACGGAATTTCTCCACTACAGCCTGAATGAGTTTCTGCCGTTCATGGATAAAGAGTCCATATAACAACAAGATGTTGTTGCGTGGTTCCTTCCTTTCATATAAGTTAAGTTCCCCCTGCAGTCTAAGCCTATAGCAGCATAACTAAGAGCTGATCCAAGCCTGAGCGAGCTCTAACTACAAGCTTTAGGAAAAATGTATAATGACTGTAGTCTGTACCCCTGCTTTGGTTTCGACAGATGAGATCATTTTATCGGCAGGATAATACAAAACGGACAATTTTGCCACTCAGCGTCACTTTTGTAATTTTACACTGTAGATTATTTATGCTTTGTCATGTTACATTCCCAGCTGGGTCAATTTTGGGGTACCAAACATATGGCCGTATTTCACATTTTGTAATTTTAGATGGAGAAACACTACTTTGGCAAGAGTGGAGGAGTCTTCTGAAGTGCTGGGGGAGGCTTAAAGGTGACATATCACGCTTTTTTCATCAATATATATTGGTCTAAGAGGTCCCCAAAACATGTCTTTAAAGTTTATGCTCAAAAAAACACTTTGAAATCAGATTTTGGTCTGCCTGAAAAACCCTCTTCTTCAGTCCTCCTCAGAACACTCTGTTTTCTCTCTGACCACGCCCCTTCAGGAAGTGGATGTGCCTCGGCTCTCCAGCACGTTGATCTAATGTTTACATGTTGGCTGAATATACACGGCTGCTCAGAGATCACGTTACTTCAACCCTCTGAATCTGATCCTGACGGAGAGGCGCCTGCAGCGGGACCTTTCTGAACCATTGGTCATAGATTCTGTGTTTCTTGTTGTTTTATTTATCAGTATGTAGACGTGTGTCTTGGTACACAGCTACGAACATGTAGCTATGTGGCTATGCTAACTAGCGCTAGCACTTATCCATGATAAATAAAAATCATCCACTAGATCTTCAAATCTGCAGACGTGGGGAGTCAAACCGACCTATGCCAGAAAGGCAGCAGGACCTTTCTGAAGGATTGGTCACAGATTTAGTGTTTCTTGTTGTTTTATTTATCAGTATGTAGACGTGTGTCTTGGTACACAGCTACAGCTACAACATGTAGCTATGTAGCTATGCTAACTAGCGCTAGCACTTATCCATGATAAATAAAAATCATCCACTAGATCTTCAAATCTGCAGACGTGGGGAGTAAAACCGACCTTTGTGTTTATTAAGACAGCCTACAACTAGCATGCCTCCCTCCTAAGCTCCTTGTTAGCACACATGTGTGCATGTAATGAAAAACAGAGGAGGGGTTGAGTTGTATTTTATACAGTCTATGGGCTGAACAAGCTCCGAGCTCTGACTTCCTGTTACAGACCGGATATTGTTGTTACATAACAAAAACACTGAAGTCTGAAACGGCTGGTTTCAGCACACATTTACAGAAAGGTGGAGAAATCAGAACAGGGGCAGAATGGATTTTTTTCATTCTCGGGGGGTTTGTAGACAGGGACACATATTTCAGGTAGAGAACCATTAAAAAGTCCATTTTGCATGATATGTCACCTTTAAGTAAACGTGAGTAGTCTACAGTGGCTTCACAGGCTCTGGCTGCACAATGGCTGCACCAAGAAGTGGGATTTTTTGGCTTCAGAACCGTACAACGGGAAGAGGCGGAGCAACGCTGTCCATCTTTATTTACAGTCTATGGTTACAGCGGCAAGGAAAAACTTCCTTTTAACAGGCAGAAACCTTGAGCAGAACCAGACTCATGTTAGACACACATCTGCTGAGACCGAGTTGTCTCTCTGTGCTTTGTTGTGTTTTTATTATTTTATTGAGCTGTTTACTGGCCAACAATGAAACACCAAAAGTTCACCCCACTTTTTCACCTCTTTTTTCACTCAGCTGTTTTATGACAGGTAGTCATACCACTGGAGATGACGGTTTGGTCATATGGAGAAGTTTGTGTTTGAATCAGGCTGACCCTATCCAATTTTGCTTTGAAAATCCGGCACATAAATTTAACGGATTAACTGATCCTGTGTAGCAAAGAAAAGGGATTTCCAACTTGGCCTGGATTTATGTTTGCGTTGGGCGTCTCTGCAGCTCATAACTTGTGTTTAATGCACACATTCAACGCCAGTGCAAGAGGTTAAGCACACGAGCAAGCACAAGTATCTGGGTTTGCCTGGTGGAGGTGCTTAAAGAAGCATTTGACTTTAAGTTGTTTCCCCCAGCTGAAGATAAACCTGTGTGATGGTTTCAGTCGAAGGAGGAAAAAGTGAGAGAGAGAGGACAAGAAGACGACAAGCGAAGGCCTAAGATCAGAGCGGGTGAAGGATAAGAGTCAGCGGATAGATGTGACACTGAAAGCAGCGTTATCCATCCAATCATCACCATGTCAAAGGACACTCCTGTGTGTCTCTCTGTGCATTATCTCTCCCTCCTCTTCTTAACACATCTCTCCACCAGCCTCACCTTCAGGACCTGGTCTCTGCTTGTTCTCGTACAGTGAGGCCGTGGTAGGATACATTTATAGTTATTCAGAGTGTTTGTCATGTCGTATTATCTCATCAGAGGACGGTGAATTAGAGGGGACTCTTGCTTAGTGTGAGAGGAGGCTGACGGAGAGTGTTACAGGATGATGATGACTGTGGGATGAATACGTTCTGACAGATTGAGCCCGGACTTTGGTCTTACTACTTCTCAAGTGTTCAGGCTGTGCTGCAGCTTCAATAACACAACACATCTAAGTTTTAATAGGCTTCATAGCTGAGAATTTTTGACATCACCCTGCAGTCATGTGAAGTTTTGGGAAAGTTCAGAGAGGGTCTTTGGCTGAGGGACCTTTGGTCTTATTGGATTTAAAGAGGGGTTGCTATACTCTCTCATATTTCAAACATTGATATAAAGGAACAATGTTGGACGTCAATACTAAACGTGTGCACATTCTCAAATTGCTAGTTCAGTCAGACTACTCACGTTTACTCAAAGGTGACATATCATGCAAAATGGACTTTTTAATGGTTCTCTACCTGAAATATGTGTCCCTGTCTACAAACCCCCCGAGAATGAAAAGAATCCATTCTGCCCCTGTTCTGATTTCTCCACCTTTCAGTAAATGTGTGTGAAACCAGCCGTTTCAGACTTCAGTGTTTTTGTTACGTAACAACAATATCCGGTCTGTCACGGAGTCAGAGCTCGGAGCTTGTTCAGCCCATAGACTGTATAAAATACAACTCAACCCCTCCTCTGTTTTTCATTACCTGCACACATGTGTGCTAACAAGGAGCTTAGGAGGGAGGCATGCTAGTTGTAGGCTGTCTTAATACACAAAGGTCGGTTTTACTCCCCACGTCTGCAGATTTGAAGATCTAGTGGATGATTTTTATTTATCATGGATAAGTGCTAGCGCTAGTTAGCATAGCTACATAGCTACATGTCGTAGCTGTAGCTGTGTACCACGACACACGTCGACATACTGACAAATAAAACAACAAGAAACACTAAATCTGTGACCAATCCTTCACAAAGGTCCCGCTGCTGTTTTCTGGCAGAGGTCGGTTTTACTCCCCACGTCTGCAGATTTGAAGATCTAGTGGATGATTTTTATGTATCATGGATAAGTGCTAGCGCTAGTTAGCATAGCCACATAGCTACATGTTCGTAGCTGTGTACCAAGACACACGTCGACATGCTGACAAATAAAACAACAAGAAACACTAAATCTGTGACCAATCCTTCAGAAAGGTCCTGCTGCAGGCGCCTCTCCGTCAGGATCAGATTCTGGATCAGATTCAGAGGGTTGAAGTAACGTGGTCTCTGAGCAGCCGTGTATATTCAGCCAACATGTAAACATTAGATCAACGTGCTGGACAGCCGAGGCACATCCACTTCCTGAGGGGGCGTGGTCAGAGAGAAAACAGAGTGTTCTGAGGAGGACTGAAGAAGAGGGGTTTTCAGGCAGACCAAAATCTGATTTCAAAGTGTTTTTTTGAGCACAAACTTTAAAGATATGTTTTGGGGACCTCTTAGACCAATATATGTTGATGAAAAAAGCGTGATATGTCACCTTTAAACTAGAATTGATTGTTTTTTTTCTTGTTTTGTTTTATTTTGCTGCCTTGCTCTTCTTTGCACTGTTTTTCTTTGCTTTTCTATTGTATAATTTTATCTTATTTTCCTGTAAAGCGCTTGGAGAATCTTTTAAAGCGCTTTTATAAATAAAATGAATTATTATTATTATTATGTGGTTTTTTGTTGTTTCTACAGCCAGCCTCAAGTGGACACTTGAGGAACTGCAGTTCGTAAACGTTCCGCATGGGCTTCATATTTTAAAACAGGGGGTTGCAGCTTGATGACGCCCAAAGTGACACGGAAGGAAACGATCTACCCATAGCTCCACCTTCAACATGCTTCCTGAGGGCTAGCCAATCAGAGGAAAGGGGGTTCATGGAGCAGGGGGGACTTAAAGAGACAGGAGCAAGTGTTTCAGACAGAGGCTGCAATTGGGTTTTCTAAAACACCAGAGTGAGAAAACAGGCCTTTTATTGAAGTGTGAATCATGTAAGAGGTACCTGAGGGACAGAATAAAGCATGAAAAAGCATAACACCCCCTCTTTAACTACAATTTTCTTTGTTTTGTTGATGGCAGTGATGGCTCCTATACTGTAGATTTTCTGTTCTGGCACCCAACAACACAACAAGACAACATTATAAGACCCCCGTGTTTGCCTCCAGGTTAGCTTTGTTTAACCAACCAGAAGAAGCTTAGAATGCAGATATTGTTATGTTTAAACTTGTGGGTGATAAATGTGTGCAGTTTTCATATTTTCTGGGCCCTGCTCTGTGCTCACTATATCATCCTGCTTTTTTGTCTCTTAGCACATCGTCCCTGAACAAAGAGCCTGCTGGCAGAAAGCCTGAGGGACTGTCAGGCTCATAACTCTTGCCACTATCATGTATCGTGGCGCTGACTGACAAAGGTTTCTGTCTTGTTAGCAAAGAGTATACTTATACTAATGAGAATACGACAAATACTGATTATACCACTCACTGTCGTGTAAAAGAATGCTCTGTAAACGGTGTTTTATGCTGTATGACAAACCAGCATGAGGCATGATTGGTGTAATCCGTTCTGAAGCTGATGTTATGATTTCAGACGGCGTGCAGGAGATTAAGTCTTCATGTTTTAGAACAGGAACCATTCAAATTAAAAGCTAACGATCATTTAGATTCAGCGCTTGTCCCGGGTCTGATCTGCAGAAGCTGATTTGATTTCCACGCTCAAACATGTTGCACTAGGGGCTTTGTCTAGACCTCTATTAAGTGCTTCCTCTTTTGGCAGCCTGCTGCTCTGTCTCTCAAAATCCAGTTTGCTTCGGTAATTAACTTTCTCTGTCTCTATTTTCTCTCCACCTCTTTTTTCTTTGACCCTCACACACCCCTTCATTCTCTCCATCTCTCCCTCACTTTGCCTCCTGGGACAAAAACTGGAGGAGATAATAGAGGTTCACAAAAGGACCAGTATCAGTTTAGACTTATGGCTCGTTTCCACCAAGCGGTCTGGTGTGGATCAGTACAGTCTGGTACGGGTTGGATCAGTAACGCCTGATCCTGTTTGCGTTTCCACAGCCAACCCTGCCCTACTTGGTGGGCGGCGTGTAAGCCGGATGCCGATGCTTCTAGCTCCACCTTCTGGGGTCGGATCGGTATGTCTGGCACCCCAGCAGAAGGGTACCAAAAAGTGGGACGGTACGGCTCAGTGATTGAGGGACCTGTCCCAGTTTTAGTCAATGGAAACGCCACAAAATGTGTGCCGTACCGAGAGGAACCGAACTGAACCACTTGGTGGAAACAGGGATTAAGACACACAAACAGTGATAGCGCTGTATGTGTCTCTCCAGCTTGTTCAGACCGCTCTGAGTAATACCTCTGAAGGTGTGACAGAGCAGAGACACAGGTAATCAATGTGCATTCAACCTGCACATCTTTGAGCCTTTGCATGCTTAACTTTACTTTGTGAATAAATCACCAGAGAACTGTTCCTCCAGCGTGTGAAGTTATCATAAGACTTCAGACAGCACTTCCTGAACAATAGCCACAAATTTCAGTCTTGGTGGAGTTGACGTTCCATCCTTTTTCTTTTTTGGAGAGTAATTTTTATAGGCTCTTCACCTGATAACACTTCTAGGATGAAGTGGTCCTCGAGCTGGAGGCAGAGATGTGAGACATTTCAAAGACGCTTTATTTTCTTCAGCGACAGCTTCTCTTCATTTGAGAGAAAAAAACTACCTGGTGATTAAAATTATATCCTGGCAGCAAAACAGGAAAACAGCAAATGCAGACAGTTTTTGGTTTTGTCATATCAGTGTACAGATGTAACGTATGAAGACAACATTCTGCCATCAATCAATCAATCTTTATTGATACAGCACCAAATCACAACAAATGTTATCCTCAGAATCTTCCCAAACAGAGCAGGTCTAGACCGTACTCTATGTTCTATGATTTACAAAGACCCAACATCAAGACTGGATCAGATCCAGTTCCATCTTACAGACAGGACTCAGTCTGATCTCATCTTAATCCACCATGAGCAGAGCACTTTGCAGCATTTAGCAAGTTACAGTGGCAAGGACAAACTTCCTTTAACAGGCAGAAACCTCCAGCAGGACCAGACTCATGTTAGACACACATCTGCTGAGACCGTGTTGGAGAGAGGGATAGAGGGAGATGAAGAGAGAGAGAGAGATGATAGAGGTGAGAGGGATAGTAGTAGTTGTAGGAGCTGGAGTCTGGCACGTCCACAGCAACAGAGATCCAGAGGAACCTACGAGACAAGGGAGCTCAGGGACTCCAGAAAGGTCTATGAAAAGAGAAAAGAGAGGGAGACCAGAAGAAAGAAAAAGAGGAGAATAAATGGTGAAGGAATGATAGAAGGAAAGGACGGGATTAGAAAAGGAGACATAAAGGATGGAGAAATATGGAAAGAACAAAGAGAGAAAGAAAGAAAGAAAGAAAGAAATGAATGAAAGGAAAAAGGAAGAAAAGAAAGGAAGAATGAAGGAAAGAAAAAAATATAGAAAGAAAGGAAGAAAGATAGAAAGGAATGAAAGGAAAAGGAAGAAAATAAAGGAAAAAAGAAGGAAAGAAAGGAAGAATGAGGGAAAGAAAAAAATATAGAAAGAAAGGAAGGAAATAAACAAAAAAGGAAGAAAAGAAAGAAAGAATGAAGGAAAGAAAGAAAGATAAAAAGAAAGGAAGAAAGAAAGGAAGGAGGAAAGAAAGGAAGAAAGATAGAAAGGAATGAAAGGAAAAGGAAGAAAATAAAGGAAGAATGAAGGAAAGAAAGGAATGAAAGAATGAAGGAAAGAAAGAAAGATAAAAAGAAAGGAAGAAAGAAAGGAAGGAATGAAAGGAAAAGGAAGAAAATAAAGGAAAAAAGAAGGAAAGGAGGAAAGAAAGAAAGAAAGAAAGGAATGAAAGGAAAAGGGAAGAAACAAAGAAAGGAAGAAAGAAAGGAAGAAAAAAAGAAAGGAGGAAAGAAAGGAATGAAAGGAAAAAGGAAGAAAAGAAAGGAAGAATGAAGGAAAGAAGGAAAGAAAGAAAGATAGAAAGAAAGGAAAGAAGGAAAGAAAGAAAGATAGAAAGAAAGGAAAAGGGAAAGAAAGAAAGAAAGAAAGAAAGGATGAATTACAGACCCCCCAAAAAAAGGAATCTTCGGCAGAGATCCAGAGGAACCCACGAGACAAGGGAGCTCAGGGACTCCAGAAAGGTCTATGGTTAGGGACTTTAATGGGACAGGAAGAGTTAAAGTGAGAGACAGGCAGAGAGAGAAGAGAGGGATCCCAGTGTGTCAGTTCTCCCAGACTCATGTTAGACACACATCTGCAGAGACCGAGTTGGCCATGACAAGGATTTTGCAAAACTGTCTTCCCAGGTTTAAAGACACACGTTTTGACTTCAGAGGTTTCCAGAGGATCAGAAAGACAACATGGATGAGGAGAGGAGGAGGAGAATCCTTGATTCAGTAATTACAGCGGGAAAACCTCGGTCACATGACTCCAGTTGTCCGGCGGTCCTGCTCTGATCTAATGGAAAACCCAGGTCAGAGTGGATCCACACTCGCTAACCAAAGGGCACCGCTTCCTGTTGTCAAAGCATGTGTCAGTGTTTACAATGAAAGTAACCCGGCTCTTAGGCCATGACAAAAAGACGAGCAGAGCACAATTTAATTAAAGTAACAAGAGGTGCACAGAAGTTTAACTAAAGCAATGGTTTTAGTTGGTCTGGCATGGGGATAGTGAGACAGAGCGAGGTAGCAGGAATGCCGGCCTCCTCTAAGGGATGGAGCACCGGGGCCCAGGTGCACCAAATCTGAGAGGAAGTAGCCAATCAGCAGAAAACACGACAATAAGAATGGCCTCTATAGCTCACAAACCAAGTAGGGGCCACATCAGAGATTTGCATCTCCCTCACAAAGGGTCCACCTGCTTTAAAGTGAGTTCAGCCGATGATGCAGTTGTCTCGCATCCAAGAGGATTAAAGTGGGTCACTTAGTAGAGATGCTCTCCCCAGATCTGCATTGATGGACAGGATGCTGCTCCACTTTTCCTCACCAGAGACAGGGAGCATGGGGCTCGGTGGCTCCCCAGGCTGCTCTCATTATGTCACACTGATATCTGAATGTGGTCAGTTTTCCTGTTCTCACTTGTTAATGTATGTCTTTAATGTTTCATGTTTGAATGCCTGGCTGCTCTTTGTTCTTCTGAAACCTTGTTAAGTGACAGTTATTCATGTGCTCCTGCTGTTTGTGTTGTTTATTTACCGTATGCAGCTGCAGATGTGGAGGTATCTACCCCTCCACATGACAGGGACTTACAGAACACAGTGCACCAAATCCACGTCACACCGTCTTCATTATTTCCCTCTAATAAAACACCACGACACAATAAACCCAATCTACACACTTACAATCTGACACATCCAGCCTTGGCGAGCACAACGATCCCTGTAGCTGGCTTTGTGTTTCAAATCTCTCCGGGTTTTGGAGTTAAATCTTGGATGAGTTTGATTCCCCTCTTCATCCTCAGACACAGATCAAACAGAGAAACTCTGCAGTTCTCTCTGTTTTGTTCTTCTTCAGAATCAAAGTGATTCAGTTTGAGGAAAGTTCAAGAGTTCATCAGCCTTTACTCTGCATGATCAGAAGCTATCTTATATAAACCTACATCTATAATTCATGGACGTGTGCGTGTGCTCCTCTGTTTGTGTGTGTTTATAGAAGTACACTCAGGCTGTTTGGACAGTATATGTGTTATGTCTCACATGAAGAAGACACTGTATATGTCTAAATGAAGAAGGCCCTGGATAGTCGCGTGTGTGTATAAATATTTAGAATGAACTGCTGATGAACTGGATTACATTTTCCACAGTTCACTCTTAAACATCTGAGTAAGTCATTATTTAGCAGGACATACAATATGCTGCATGGTCAGGGCTCATTGCATCTGCAACATGCAATTGCACAGAGTTAAAGGTGACATATCATGCAAAATGGACTTTTTAATGGTTCTCTACCTGAAATATGTGTCCCTGTCTACAAACCCCCCAAGAATGAAAAGAATCCATTCTGCCCCTGTTCTGATTTCTCCACCTTTCTGTAAATGTGTGCTGAAACCAGCAGTTTCAGTTTTCAGTGTTTTTCATACGTCATAACGCCATCCGGTCTGTAACAGGAAGTCAGAGCTCGGAGCTTGTTCAGCCCATAGACTGTATAAAATACAACTCAAGCCCTCCTCCGTTTTTCATTCCCTGCACAAATGTGTGCTAACAAGGAGCTTAGGAGGGAGGCATGCTAGTTGTAGGCTGTCTTAATAAACACAAAGGTCGGTTTTACTCCCCACGTCTGCAGATTTGAAGATCTAGTGGATGATTTTTATTTGTCATGGATAAGTGCTAGCGCTAGTTAGCATAGCCACATAGCTACATGTTGGTAGCTGTGTACCAAGACACACGTCAACATACTGACAAATAAAACAACAAGAAACACTAAATCTGTGACCAATCCTTCAGAAAGGTCCTGCTGCCTTTCTGGCAGAGGTCGGTTTTACTCCCCACGTCTGCAGATTTGAAGATCTAGTGGATGATTTTTATTTATCATGGATAAGTGCTAGCGCTAGTTAGCATAGCCACATAGCTACATGTCCGTAGCTGTGTACCAAGACACAAGTCTACACACTGATAAATAAAACAACAAGAAACACTAAATCTGTGACCAATGTTTCAGAAAGGTCCTGCTACAGGCGCCTCTCCGTCAGGATCAGATTCTGGATCAGATTCAGAGGGTTGAAGTAACATGATCTCTGAGCAGCCGTGTATATTCAGCCAACATGTAAACATTAGATCAACGTGCTGGAGAGCCGAGGCACATCCACTTCCTGAGGGGGCGTGGTCAGAGGGAAAACAGACTGTTCTGAGGAGGACTGAAGAAGAGGGTTTTTCAGGCAGACCAAAATCTGATTTCAAAGTGTTTTTTTGAGCATAAACTTTAAAGATATGTTTTGGGGACCTCTTAGACCAATATATGTTGATGAAAAGAGCGTGATATGTCACCTTTAAATTACTCTATGTTTACTGTGTACATTGCTTTCCTCTGTTTCAGCGTAGTAAAGAAAACTGACAAAAAGACTCCTGGCGGTGTAAAAATAGCTTATCCTCTGCATTCATAGGTCTACTAATTGTAAAGATGTGGATGTAAGAGTCTCTTTTTCACTAGAGAACATTTTTATCTAGTTTTGGACAATTTAACCTGAACAAATCTATTATTATAAGTAATTTTGTGCATCATTAATTTGCTGCGGACCATCATGAAAAGCAGAGTATCCACACTTTCAGCTGGGATGACGCACGCAATCATTTTTGGTTACTAATATTAGAAGTCTTAAGAAGTTCTCTTCCCTTATAATTCTATGATCGTTGAAATATTTGAACCACAATAAAATCATCTAGATATAAAGAATACTTCTAATTCTACTTCCTCTTTCCAATCACTGCTCTACTTTGGCCACCGGGGGGGGGCTACGGCTCCCCCAGTGACCCCAGGTTTCCAGAGCAGAGGGCCTGTGTCCACCAGCTGCATTTTTTTTGTGCTGGTAGCGCCCATCTTCCTTACAAATGCATTTCAGAATTTTTGTTTCTGCACTCCAAGCGCTTTCAGCTGAAACTAGCTCAACTTTTGGAAGAAGGGGCGTAACCTGCGCATAGCAGGCGACCCCCCCGCCCACCCGTCTCACAGCCTCTTCAGCCTGTTGCCATCAGGAAGGAGACTACGCAGTCTCCGGGCCAGAACCAGCAGACTGAGGGACAGTTTCATCCACCAGGCAGTCAGGATGCTGAACTCTCTCCCTGTTTTACCCCCTCTTCCCATAGTGCCCCCTTCACAGACTTAACCCGGTCACTAACTCCCCCCCAAATCAACGCTAAGGTCTGTCATCCTCAGGACTGAAACGCACACACTTACTTTGATTTTAAATTGCACTATAGCAAAGTTTTTGCACTGTTTTTATTAGCTTACTCTTTTTAATTTTAGCTTATCTTTTTCTAGCTTTCCTATGTGTATCTGTTGTGGTCCTTGCTAGGGTCTGAGAAAGAAACCCAATATCAAATCCTCTGTATGTCTGGTGCATACTTCAGTTTATTTGACAATAAAGAAGACTTTGACTTTGACTTCTGATAGCAACTTCAGCAACAACATTGGTGGAGGACAGACTGACCAGACAACTCTTTTGTTCAAGGGTACAATCCCCAGGTCTGAGCTGCCACTAGTGCTAGGACATGTTTCCTTTCCTTAGTTGTTGATATATTCGTTTAAAAGATAGCAACACTGAGAGGCACTCTGATGGTAGGGTCATGGGCGCTTCCAGCACTAAGAATGTGGTTAGTGGACACAGGCCCTAAATCTGTGTTGCTATCATGGCATCCTGTAAAATAAGACAGAGGTTTACAAACACCTCACTTACTTGGTGTCTGAAAGGCTCAGTCACAAGCGGCAACCTCTAGTCTAAAAATATGAGTCCAATGCGGAAGTGCTAAAAACTGCAGTTCATGGAGGATCCACTTGGGGCTGGCTCCAGAAGAACCAGGAACCACATACACACCAATTCAAAAAAGATGATCTTTACAGCAGATATAAACATGTTAACAGCCTGGTGCAAAAGATGAGTGTAGTCTGGAGAGCTCATTTCTCAATCGGGGGGCGAATTTTTTCATAATGTGGCAATTTCAAACATGTTGAGATTATGAGTCTTCCAATGAGAGGCACAGCTGACTTGATTGACAGGCAGCTGTTGGCTGGGAGGCTCAAAGCCCGCCTCTTTACGTCACAATCGCTCGACAGCAGCAATATGGCCGCCACCGACGATTGGCCTCAAAGCAGCGCTTCAGAATCAGATGAGTGATGTCATGGATACTTTGTCCATCATGTATAAAGTCTATGGTCAGTCATAGCTCCAGAAAACAGAGGTAGATAAAGCTAAAATGCCAAATTGAAGTCCACAAACCTTATTAACAGTGCTGATGTTGAGGCACTCACTTTGTATTTGCAGGCTTTGTGATAAACACATAAAAAGCACAAAGCAAACACTATAAAACAACTCTATAACAGAGCAGTTTTAGTGCACATTGAGTACTTCCTTTGCATCAGGGTAATCTAGCTAATGGTGCTTAAACACTCCTGCTTCCATTACATTGTAAATACTTGATTTTCAGTCTGCCTCTGCAGCTTTTACCTGAGTGAATGACACTTCTCTCACCGCTGGGTACCACACACTGAAATATACGACCTTGCACATGGCTGCTTGAAGTGTGAATATAATCCTTTGCAGTTTTACTCCATTCTGGGCTCCAAACGCAGCGGGATACTCGCTGATTGCAGCTTAAAGTTTTGCCTCTGATATTCTATTTAACACAACAGGAGCTGGAGTAACAGAGGTACGCCGTCATAAAAGGTAACGAGTGATTATGTGCACTGCAGGAAAACAAATGTGCAGAAATTGTCTTTTAAGTGTTTTCGCAGCATCCCTTCAGGAAGGTGGAGAAAGAAGTATTGTGCTAACATTTTCGTACGGTGTGTGTGGGTGTGTTTGTCAGACTCAGGTGGAGATTTCACTTCCTCCTCTACTTGCCGTGACATATCACGCTTTTTTCATCAATATATATTGGTCTAAGAGGTCCCCAAAACATGTCTTTAAAGTTTATGCTCAAAAAAACACTTTGAAATCAGATTTTGGTCTGCCTGAAAAACCCTCTTCTTCAGTCCTCCTCAGAACAGTCTGTTTTCTCTCTGACCACGCCCCCTCAGGAAGTGGATGTGCCTCGGCTGTCCAGCACGTTGATCTAATGTTTACATGTTGGCTGAATAAACAAGGCTGCTCAGAGATCACGTTACTTCAACCCTCTGAATCTGATCCAGAATCTGATCCTGACGGAGAGGCGCCTGCAGCAGGACCTTTCTGAAGGATTGGTCATAGATTTAGTGTTTCTTGTTGTTTTATTTATCAGTATGTAGACGTGTGTCTTGGTACACAGCTACGGACATGTAGCTATGTGGCTATGCTAATTAGCGCTAGCACTTATCCATGACAAATAAAAATCATCCACTAGATCTTCAAATCTGCAGACGTGGGGAGTAAAACCGACCTCTGCCAGAAAGGCAGCGGGACCTTTCTGAAGGATTGGTCACAGATTTAGTGTTTCTTGTTGTTTTATTTGTCAGTATGTTGACGTGTGTTTTGGTACACAGCTACAGCTACAACATGTAGCTATGTAGCTATGCTAACTAGCGCTAGCACTTATCCATGATAAATAAAAATCATCCACTAGATCTTCAAATCTGCAGACGTGGGGAGTAAAACCGACCTTTGTGTTTATTAAGACAGCCTACAACTAGCATGCCTCCCTCCTAAGCTCCTTGTTAGCACACATGTGTGCAGGTAATGAAAAACGGAGGAGGGATTCAGTATTATTTTATACAGTCTATGGGCTGAACAAGCTCCGAGCTCTGACTTCCTGTGACAGACCGGATATTGTTGTGACGTAACAAAAACACTGAAGTCTGAAACGGCTCGTTTCACACACATTTACAGAAAGGTGGAGAAATCAGAACAGGGGCAGAATGGATTTTTTTCATTCTCGGGGGGTTTGTAGACAGGGACACATATTTCAGGTAAAGAACCATTAAAAAGTCAATCTTGCATGATATGTCACCTTATAGGCACAATGTGACAATACAGTGGATTGGCCACATTGTCCACTGATTAGAGGCTCAACACTATGACTTACACTACCAGTAGAAGTTTGGAAACACCTTCTCATTCAAGGGTTTGTATTTATACTGAAGACATCGACACTAGGAAAGAACATATATGGAATTATTTAATTTGAAAAAAGTGTTAAACAAAGCAGAATATGTTTTATATTTTAGATTCTGTAAAGTAGCCCCCTTTTTCCTTCATGACAGCTTTGCACACTCTTGGTATTCTCTCAGTCCGCTTCATGAAGTGGTCTCCTGGAATGGTTTCTAAGTAACCTGAGCCTTGTTAAGAGTTCATTTGTAGAATGACTTGCCTTCTTAATGTGTTTGAGACCATCAGTTGTGTTGTTCAGAGGTAGGGTTAGTACACCTATTTGACTACTGTTGTAATCCAAATTATGACAAAACCAGATTATTTCACAGTTTTGATGTCTTCAGTATTAATCTACAATGTGGAAAATAACTAAAATCAATAAAAACCATTGCATGAGAAGGTGTTCCTGGTCTGCAACTCTTCAGCTACATATCAACATGTGAAAGAACAAGGTTTCAGAACCATTGTTACAGACTCAATACCTCTGCTTTCAAGGATACGTATTGATAAATAATATACTTCACATTCTGTCAACCACAGCTCCATCTCTCTGTCTCATTTCATCTATCTGAATTCATCTGTTCACTTATTGTTGTATCACTGCAACAATGAGCTGAACTCATCTTTAGAATCTTTAGAATCGCAGCGGTCATGGCTTTTTCAAAACTTTAAGCACATTTTCTGTGCTGTTGTCCTTATTCTCATCCTTCCCTTACTCATGACTTCCATCAGATCCATGTCCGGTCCGGCTCCATGCTCTCTCATCCATCAACACCCACCGGTTGCCTTTTCAGAACGCAGTATGGAGCAGGACCGCCGGACAGCCGGAGTCATGTGACCGAGGTTCCCCCGCGGTAATCACTGAATTAAGGATTATAATAATAATAATAATACATTTTATTTAGAAGCACCTTTCAAAGCACTCAAGGTCACTTTACAGACAGATTAAAACACAATAAAAAAAAACAACGTGATAAAATAAATAAAAACAAGCAGTTACACCAGGTTAAAATGAGACAGTGCAATTAGACAGGGAATGCAATTTGAAACAGATGAGTTTTAAGTTTGGATTTGAACAGGGGTAGTGAGTCAGAGTTTCGGATGTCTGGTGGGAGTGAGTTCCAGAGTTGGGGAGCAGAGCGACTGAAAGCTCTGCTCCCCATGGTGCTGAGACGGGCAGGGGGGCACAGAGAGGTGGAGGGAGGAGGAAGACCTGAGGGAGCGAGAGGGGGTGACAATGTGGAGGAGATCAGTGAGATACGGAGGGGAGAGGTTGTGAATGGCCTTGAATGTGTAAAGGAGGATTTTGAAATTAATTCTGAGTTTGACCGGGAGCCAGTGGAGCTGCTGGAGGACGGGGGTGATGTGGTGAAAGGAGGGGGTTCTGGTGATGATGCGGGCTGCAGAGTTCTGGACCAGTTGAAGTTTATGGAGGGATTTGTGAGGGACACCGAAGACGAGTGAATTACAATAATGGATACGGGAGGTGATGGGACTGTGGACCAGGATAGCAGTGGTGTGAGGGGTGAGAGAGGGGCGGAGACGATTGATGTTGCGAAGATGGAAGTATGCAGACCGGGTTATGTTATTGATGTGAGAGTTGAAAGAAAGTGAGCTGTCGAGGATTCTCCTCCTCCTCCTCTCCTCATCCATGTTGTCTTTCTGGTCCTCTGAAAACCTCTGACCTGTTGACTCCAGGCCTGGCTCCGCTCATCATGACTTTGGTTTGTTGTTGTAGTTAAGTGAAATACGATCTGGTGATAACACAGAGTGTTTTATTCTGAAAATTAACCGGATGTTTTCATTTTGTTTTGGTGAAACCTGACTTCCTGTCCCGCTCCATCTGCTCTGTTGAGATTGATGCGTCGTGCTCCGGCATCTGGCAAACATAGAAGTCTTGTGTATCTGATCCGGAGGGCTCAGACCTGCTGGATTAGAGACAGCCAGAACGCAATGGAGCGGATCCAGTGGAAGTTAACACATTGACTAGGATATAAACCTATTGGAATTTGGCCGTTAGAGTATGACACACTATTCCCCGCCTGGTGCTGATTCATAAACTTGCCTGATCACTCTTTTTCCTTTGAGACGATGCTTGATGAAGTACAAAATTAACTTGATATGAACCTCATTGAGAAACAAACAGCATGCTCTTAAATATGACAAGTCATATCTGCAGGGGGAGCGACCAGTTGATCTAATTATAATAAGCAATGTGTTGGAAGCTCTAAAGCTTCTCTACCTGGTAATGTGAAAGTGAATCTGGGTGCAGCTGAGACAAAATGGCCCAGGCTGAGTCTCCCTTCCTCCCTTGCATCACTTGGTATAAAAACAACACAGACTGCACTCAGGTCAGGTTCCTCAGAGACAAATCAAATGTTTGAAGTGGAGGGAACAAATGCATCCAAATGCAACAGTTGGTCAATATATGTCTGCAAAAAAACAAACACCATCTGCAAACACATTAAAAAGCTGGACGCCTCAGAAGCTTCACATGCAGCTTCAGTGCCCCCTTGTGGCGACAGAGAGCACTGCACCGAGCATTCAACATGTGGCAGGTGAAGAACATTTCGTGGAATGGTTTGTTTACTACACTTCTTAGATTTTTTGGCTCATTTAAGTCGTTTATGGACATGCAAGAGAATATTCAGGTATCGTGAGAGTGACGCTGTAGTGTGTGGTTTGCAGCAAATATGCATAAGGCGTGGGAAAGAGATAGCAGGGGGGGAAATGTACTCTGAGGTATATGATTCAGTATGATATCACAGCACAGCACGGCACAAAGGTTAAACTGATAACGTTCTCAGGCTGAGGCTGAAGCCAGTGTAAACAGTTTTCAGCTCCAGAGTGCTTCTTTGGACTTTAATGTGCTGATCATGTACAATACAGAGAGGAGTGACATTCAAATGGTTGCTCTGGGTTGTTAAAGTGATTGATTACATAGCTTATGTAAGTTGTAGGTGATACAGATTTTAGTTTTGGGATTATAAAGCCACAGTTTTGCAAATATGACTCATAAAAAGGTTCAACAGGTCAACAGGTGTGTGTACCGTGAGATAGGAATGTGATGCAGGGCAGAGTATTAAAGAGGGTTCTTCTTAAACAGAACATTGTTTATATCATGGTTTGACTGAAAGCACCCTCACCCTCCACTCCAACCTCTTCCTCTCACCTCTGCCTGCCTTCCTCTCCTTGGTGTATGGCGCCCCCTCCTGTTCTTATTAGTAGCTTCAGATTATTTCATATATTAACTGGTAAAAACACACATTTCAACTCTCTTGTTGTAACCCAAAAAACTTGTACATTTAAATAAGATAATGGTGATTTCATCCCAACTCATATTACACCTCTGTCAGTTCAATTGGATGTTGAATTGTGACCCACAAAGCCTCAATACACCAGGTTAACATTATTTGATTTATCAATGTCAGTAAAAAAAAAAGAAGCAAGACAGGAAACAATGATTTATGAATGGTTTCAGAATAAACTGTTAGATAATGATTGTATTTGTGTTGATTTAAGGATGCAAACTTGTGAGATTCCTGGATAGAGTCGTACAAGAATCAATGAAGAACCACCCATGGGTTTATTAATCTCCCAGTTTCACTTTTGGTCCTATGCTCCTTCCTTAAAGCCATTTATCAGCTCCCAAACATTAACTCAACACAAGTCAACTTTATTTATAAAGCACCTTTCATACATATAAACATGCAGCCCGAAGTGCTTCACAAAATAACAGAGACAGAAAATACCAGAGATAGCTAAAATTAAAAAGTCATTATTATAATTAAAATACTTAAAGATAAAATAAAATAAAATCAACACAGTAAAATTAATAAAATAAGTAAGAGTGGAAAGGAAAGTAAAAAATAAGATAGCGTTGACAAGATCAGATGAATACAAGAAATAAATAGAAAAATAAATAATGAAATATGATAAATAAATGTTAAAGCAATGATTAAAATAATAATGCAGTCCAGGGCTAAACATAAATTGCTCCAAATTAAAAGCTAGATTAAAAAGGTAAGTCTTACGTTTAGAATTAGACTTTCCAGAAATAGCTGAGTTATTGTTTCAAAAAATAGATTCAGGATTAGAAGTCCTCAGAATATTCAAGAAGTAATCTGCTGTCTGTTGAATAAATGTTAAATATTTTCAGTTTTGTCATGCATAATGACACAAAGTTATTGCAAGTAAAATTGCATGCTTGTGCTCACACTGTCATATTTATTGGTACATGTATATAGCTAGTAATTATGTTTATTGTTTGAAAAAAGTGAATACAATATGAACCTGTTGACCTTTGTAAAGCTAAGATAAGATAAAATTTATTTGATCCCCCATTGTGGGAAATTCTTCTGTTACAGCAGCTTACTAAACGGGACAGGGGGATACAACAATGTACTTATATAGTTAAAAAATATAATATTACAATTACAATATTGATAGTAATTATGAAGGTAAAATAGAATAGAATAAAAGAAAATATGGCAAATATTACAGATATATATACAGTATATATATACTTCTATCTGATGAAAATATAGGGAATTAGGTGTATCATAACTTATTAAAATGCAACTACACAAAAAAAAATTACATTTTTTTCTCCCAGGGCATACATACGTGAAAAGGGGATTTTAAGTGTATATTTTTATTTAATATATATATGAATAAGGGTATATAAAATGTGCAATAAAGGTGAATTATATGTTTAAACTTGTGTGTTATTTATTAAAGTATGTATTTAACTTTTATTAACCTTTCTGATATTTATAATATATCATAATAAGATCATGTAAAGTTTTATAAAAGAGGACCCAGGGTCTCCAGCTTGTATGAACGTGAATCCGCGCATGCGCCCTTTCGCCTCTTTCAGCCAGGGCGTCTCTCTCTCTCTATTCCACACACACACTCATTGCAGGTGTCTCTCTCTCACTCTCTCTCTTTCTGGGAAAAACCCGAGCTGGAGGAGAGCAGCACACGGGGGGAGGAGGCGGACTTCTTCTTCTTCTCCTTCTTCTTCTTCTTCTTCTTCTTCTTCTCTTCCTTCTTCCGATCCAGCGGCGGCAGCAGGATATTTAGAAACCACTAAAAGAAGAAGAAGAGAATCCAGGCAGCAGCAGCAGCAGCCGCCCCCCCTCCGGAGCGGAGCGGCAGAGGAACAGACCCAGCACACGGATGTGCCTCCGAAAGCGCAGCGGATACCGCCCTCCGGACCTGATTCATGCCAAGATTGTGAGTATCTGAGCGGCTGCATGAAGACCCTGAGCACGGGGAGGGGAGGGAGGGGAGGGAGGGCTGCTGGGCTCAGTCTAAGACCCCCTCCCTGGGCTTCAGTCCGCGGCGGGGCTTCTCCTCGCGCCGCGGTGCTCAGGAAAAGGTCGGTCTCTCCGTGATTCCCTCCCTCCCTCCTTCTCCCCCCCGTCCCCTCCCCTCCCACATTTCCTTCTTCCCTTTCTTACCTCCTTGATTCCTTGTCAAGTACGAGCAGCATTCAGGCAGTCTCTGGGGAAATGAACAGAGGACTCTGGGAACCTCTTCTGGTCCCCTGTCCTGGTTCTTTTGAAGCGTTTTTGTGAATGACACCAGAGGCGGTGTTAAAGTGAAACGAGCGTCTTATGCAGGACATGTTCAAAACTCTGAAACAACTCACACAGCTTTTAGTAAAAGCTTGTCCTTGTTATTTTTTGTTGTCTTTCTCTCTTTATTTCAGTTTTTAGCTAACATCTCTATAAAGTGACTTTGTACAGTATGAGGCTTTCAGCCGTTAAGAACCAATGAACGTTCTGAGGCACGGTTTGAAAGGGTAACGAGAACAGTTGTAACACCGGTAATCGAAAAAGTATGTTTAGTACTAATTTTTGTGTTAAACTTTATTCTTGTAGAGGGAATATGAACACATTTAGAAGTTTTAGTGACCATTTCAAAAATTGCAGCAAGTTGTTTCCCTTAACATGGTTGTTTGTGACGTTTATTAGCTATGCTAGCTAACTACTTTTTTCAATTAGCAGTTATGCTAGCTTAGCTGCTTGAATTAGCTAGCTACTTAATTAAACGAATTTGGTTCAAGTGGCAGCATAAATTTAGCATTTTCAGTGCTTGCAGTTGTCAGTGATGATGAATTTAAGTCTAGTTCAGTAAACTATATAAATTTGCTAGCTAGTGATGTGTTAGCCCAGGACCGTACTTATATTTGACGTGATATCACGGTGCAGATTGGACAATTGGAAAGAGCTATGCTAGCTAGCAAGTTAAGTTTATTGCGAATAGAAAAGGCCCGTCTTTTTTATTTTTTGTTGTCTTTCTTTCTTTCTTTCAGTTTTTAGCTAACATATCTATGAAGTGAGTTTGTACAGTATGAGGCTATCAGCCGTTAAGAACCAATGAACGTTCTGAGGAGAGGTTTGAAATGGTAACAAGAACAGTTGTAACACCGGTAGTCGAAAAAGTATGTTAAGTACTAATTTTTGTATTAAACTTTATCCGTGTAGAGGAAATATGAACACATTTAGAAGTTTTAGTGACTATTACAAATATAGCAGCAAGTTGTTTCTCTTAAAATGTTTATTTCTGAATGAAGTTAGCTAGCTAACTACTTTTTTCAATTAGCAGTTATGCTAGTTTAGCTGCATGAATTAGCTAGCTACTTAAACAAATTTGGTTCAAGTGGCAGCATAACATTTGCAATCTCCGTGCTTGTGGTTGTCAGTTATGATAAATTGAAGTTTAGCTCAGTTAACGATACATATACATTTGCTAGCTAGTGAGGTATTAGCCCAGGAAGAAGCTTCTCGTTCTGGCACCGTACTTCTATTTCACGTGATATCACAGTGCAGATTGGATAATTGGAAAGAGCTATGCTAGCTAGCAAGTTATATTTATTGCGAATAGAATAAGCTTGTCTTTGTTATTTTTTTTTGTCTTTCTCTCTTTATTTCAGTTTTTAGCTAACATATCTATGAAGTGAGTTTGTACAGTATGAGGCTTTCAGCCGTTAAGAACAAATGAACGTTCTGAGGCACGGTTTGAAATAGTAACGAGAACAGTTGTAACACCGGTAGTCGAAAAAGTATGTTAAGTACTAATTTTTGTATTAAACTTTATTCATGTAGAGGGAATATGAACACATTTAGAAGTTTTAGTGACTATTACAAATATTTTAGCTAGTTGTTTCCCTTAACATGGTTGGTTTGTGATGTTTTTTTCTGAATGAAGCTATGCTAGCTAACTACTTGTTTCAATTAGCAGTAATGCTAGCTTAGCTGCTTAAATTAGCTAGCTACTTAAACAAATTTGGTTCCACTTCATTCTAAAGTATCAAAATAAAATTTGCAATTCCAGTGCTTGTGGTTGTCAGTGATGATAAATTTAAATTTAGTTCATTAAACGATACATATAAAATTAGCTAGCTATCGAGATATTAGCCCAGGAAGTAGCTTCTCATTCTGCTTTGCAAGTTAAGCTTATTGCGAATAGAAAAAGCTTGTCTTTGATATTTTTTGTTGTCTTTCTCTCTTTATTTCAGTTTTTAGCTAACATATCTATGAAGTGAGTTTGTACAGTATGAGTCTTTTAGCCGTTGAGAACAAATGAACGTTCTGAGGCACGGGTTGAAATGGTAACGAGAACAGTTGTAACACCTGTAGTTGAAAAAGTATGTTTGGTATTAGTTTTTGTATTAAACGTTATTAATGTAGAGGGAATATGAACAAATTTAGACATTTTAGTGACCATTACAAAAATTGCAGCAAGTTGTTTCCCTTGACATGGTTGTTTGGGATGTTTATTTTCTGAATGACGCTATGCTAGCTAACTACTTGTTTCAATTAGCAGTTATGCTAGCGTAGCTGCTTAAATTAGCTAGCTACTTAAACAAATTGCAATCTCCGTGCTTGTGGTTGTCAGTGATGATGAATTTAAGTTTAGTTCAGTTAACTATATGTATATAAATGTGCTAGCTATTGAAGTATTAGCCCAGGAAGTAGCTTCTCGTTCTGTCACCGTACTTATATTTGACGTGATATCGCAGTGTAGATTGGATTATTGGAAAGAGCTATGCTAGCTAGCAAGTTAAGATTACTTTGTATTATCAATTTTTTTTTTTTAAGTTATATTTTTGGGGCTTTTTTGCCTTTATTGATAATACAGCTAAGAAAGTTGGGAAATGTGGGGAGAAGAGAGTGGGGGAAGACATTTGGCAAACGGTCGACCGGCCTGGAGTCGAACCGGCGACCTCTGCGATGAGGACTATAGCCTCTATATGTGGGGCGCTTAGACCGCTAGGCCACCAGCGCCCCATTTTTATTATAAAGTTTGTTTATGGCCAATTAAATTGCAAAGCTCAGCACCTGCTGCCCCATTTTAAGTTAGTTGTACGATTTTTGAGACAGCAAGTTTACCAGCTTGCTAGCAAGTAGTTTGGTAGCTAGTAGCTTGCTAGCAAGTAGTTTGTTATCTAGTAGTGCTGGCGCTGGTTGCAGATTAAACTACTTTAAAAAAAATAGTTTTTTTTTCCCCTAATTAATGCTAATGCTAATAAAATAATCACAATAAAGCCCATTACCTGTATAGACCAAGCGGAAACCTCCGGTCTCAAAATATGAAGCCCATGCCGAAGTGTTACAAACTGCATCTCATCAAGAATCCGCTTGACGCTGGCTGCAGAAACACCAGAAACCACATACACACCAATTCAAAGAAGACGATCTTTACAGCAGAAATAAACATGTTTACAGCCTGGTTCAAAAAACAGCTTCGGTCTTCGTGGCTAATTTCTCGATCGGCACACACTGTACGGGCGTGAATTTTTTTCTAACGCGACAGTTCAGAAGATATTAAGATTAAGAGTTTTTACCAAAATAAGGACATGACTGACTTGACTGACAGGCGGGAACACAAAGCTGTTGGCTAGGAGGCTCAAACCCCGCCTCTTTACGTCACACTATGCCTGGTTGAGTTCTACATTTCAAATATGGCTCAGGAACAGATGGGTGACATCACGGATACTACGTCCATATTATATACAGTCTATGGTATAGACTGATACAGGCTTTTCATGGAAATATTAGCATAGCCCTGAATTAACATTTCTGTTAATGAAAAGTCATTAGCCCTTTAGAAATGACTACATTAAAACTAGTTGTTGTAGCATGTTTTCATAAAACCTAAGTTACTTGAATTTTGTATTTCTTCACAATAATGCACACAATTTGGCAAGCATTGTATTTGATGTCCACATCTGCCCATTGACCATCACAAAGAGATTATATTGTTAAAGGTGACATATCACGCTTTTTTCATCAATATATATTGGTCTAAGAGGTCCCCAAAACATGTCTTTAAAGTTTATGCTCAAAAAACCACTTTGAAATCAGATTTTGGTCTGCCTGAAAAGCCCTCTTCTTCAGTCCTCCTCAGAACACTCTGTTTTCTCTCTGACCACGCCCCCTCAGGAAGTGGATGTGCCTCGGCTCTCCAGCACGTTGATCTAATGTTTACATGTTGGCTGAATATACACGGCTGCTCAGAGATCACGTTACTTCAACCCTCTGAATCTGATCCAGAATCTGATCCTGACGGAGAGGCGCCTGCAGCAGGACCTTTCTGAAGGATTGGTCACAGATTTAGAGTTTCTTGTTGTTTTATTTATCAGTATGTCGACGTGTGTCTTGGTACACAGCTACGAACATGTAGCTATGTGGCTATGCTAACTAGCGCTAGCACTTATCCATGATAAATAAAAAATCATCCACTAGATCTTCAAATCTGCAGACGTGAGGAGTAAAACCGACCTCTGCCAGAAAGGCAGCGGGACCTTTTCTGAAGGATTGGTCACAGATTCTGTGTTTCTTGTTGTTTTATTTGTCAGTATGTCGACGTGTGTCTTGGCACACAGCTACAGCTACGACATGTAGCTATGCTAACTAGCGCTAGCACTTATCCATGATAAATAAAAATCATCCACTAGATCTTCAAATCTGCAGACGTGGGGAGTAAAACCGACCTTTGTGTTTATTAAGACAGCCTACAACTAGCATGCCTCCCTCCTAAGCTCCTTGTTAGCACACATGTGTGCAGGGAATGAAAAACGGAGGAGGGGTTGAGTTGTATTTTATACAGTCTATGGGCTGAACAAGCTCCGAGCTCTGACTTCCTGTTACAGACAGGATATTGTTGTTACGTAACAAAAACACTGAAGTCTGAAACGGCTCGTTTCACACACATTTACAGAAAGGTGGAGAAATCAGAACAGGGGCAGAATGGATTCTTTTCATTCTCGGGGGGGTTTGTAGACAGGGACACATATTTCAGGTAGAGAACCATTAAAAAGTCAATTTTGCATGATATGTCACCTTTAAGGCACAATGTGACAATACAGTGGATTGGCCACATTGTCCACTGATTAGAGGCTCAACACTATGACTTACACTACCAGTAGAAGTTTGGAAACACCTTCTCATTCAAGGGTTTGTATTTATACTGAAGACATCGACACTATGAAAGAATATGGAATTATTTAATTTGAAAAAAGTGTTAAACAAAGCAGAATATGTTTTATATTTTAGAGTCTGTAAAGTAGCCCCCTTTTTCCTTCATGACAGCTTTGCACACTCTTGGTATTCTCTCAGTCTGCTTCATGAAGTGGCCTCCTGGAATGGTTTCTAATTAACATGAGCCTTGTCAAGAGTTCATTTGTAGAATGACTTGCCTTCTTAATGTGTTTGAGACCATCAGTTGTGTTGTTCAGAGGTAGGGTTAGCACACCTATTTGACTACTGTTGTAATCCAAATTATGACAAAACCAGATTATTAAATAAAACCATTAAAAAGTCCATTTTGCATGATATGTCACCTTTAAAATGACACTACAGGGGAATCTGTTAGGTTTTCTGCAATGAAGGGGTAAGACTTTTGTATTTGGAATGGGCTTAAATGGATTTGGAACATGTGTCTTATGAGATATCAGCAAAAACTGTCCTCAAGTGCAACAGTTTTTAACATACATGAAATACAAATGTTCCTTACGATATCACTGGCTTATAAAAACTTGAGATCTGCTAATATTGGAGGGTTAAAAGAGAAATAGATCAGTAAGGTTCCCTTTCTTTTTCACTGTCTTGTTGGTTTGTGAGTTGATAGTGACCTTGCAGGACTTGATGATATGTTTAGGGTATAAACTGACACTGTGAGGTTTCTACAAGCCAGCCCTACAGAAGTCCAGCAGTAGTCTTGCGTGATCACTATCTCGTACGGCACAGAAATGTAAAGTGAATTTGAGATATTCCAATCAGGACTTCTACGATTATTTATTCCGTCAATGACCAAATAAGTACTTGAAAGAGGAAGAGACCCAAAAAAGCAGAAATGAGTGTGCTGTCAGTCCGTTCATCCTTTCATTCTGTCGTTAACGCCTTTTCATGAATCATGACAGTGCTTTTGAACCCTGATGTAAAGGTGTAAGGTGTAGTCACACTTAAAATATGGCTCTTTGCATTTCTCATGTGTCTATCGCACACGTATGTCCTGACATGTTATGCCTCTGGCCGTCCAATGTCAACATCCATCTCCTTTTATCATGATGAATTGTCCTTTTCGGTGTCGTTTCCTGTAGCCGGTTCAAGTTTCAACACTTCGACACCCTCCTGCGAGAGGCGTGGGTGAATGTGTCCCACTGAGGTTTGACGCTGTAAGATAAATCTTTATCCATCATTAAAGCGAGGAGGGAAAGGTTTGGATTGAAAACACCCTCAGGAATCAAACACATCCACAACCCCGCTCTGTTTGATGTGTCATACAGTACATATGGAGATTTACCAAGGAAGCAGGATCAACAGTATCGGCCTTCAGACACCTGTAGTTAATTTGGGGTCCAGACCCTGAGATCAAGGAACATACCACCCCTTCAGATTCTGACTTTTACCCGACCAAGTTGTTTCTCCTACTTCTTGTTGCCAGTTGGTACACACTTCCCTTTCCTGCCTCTTTCTTCATTTTGTCTGTTGCTTGCTTCCTCTTTTTTTTAAGCTGGTCATCGTCTTCCCTTCCTGCGTGTCTTTTTCTTTCCACCTTCTGTCTACCCCCCTTTTTTTTAATATTGCTCTTAATGTTTGATTGTGTCTGTCTGTGGACGAGTGTCTGGTGATTGTACTGGTTACTGTTAACCACCTTTGTGTTTTTAAGAGGGATTCTAGTGTTGTTAAATCAATCAGGGCTCTACTTTCTTAGATAACACATTTGGTACTGGTATTGACCTGGGCCCTGATGCACGTCCAGTCATTAGCGATGAAAACAGGCCGTTTGTACTAGGGATGCTCCGATCAGATTTTATGCTGCCGATTCCGATGCCGCTCAGCCATGAGTGCCGATCACTGCCGATCACCGATACCGATCACATGGACTTTCTGTCCATTTTTCAATTTAGTTATGGTGAGTGCTACATCATCTGGGAAAAAAAGAACCATAAAATCACCTTAATTTAGAAAAAAAAGGTCTTTTTACAAACTTCTTCAAGAGAAAAAATACAAAAAAAAACTTGCAAGCACAATGCAGCAACTATTCAGTCAAAAGGACAACTGAGAGACACTTAAATGTACCTGCTATCAGTAACCCAATCTTTAACAGATTGGAAACATTAAAGGTGACATATCATGCAAAATGGACTTTTTAATGGTTCTCTACCTGAAATATGTGTCCCTGTCTACAAACCCCCCGAGAATGAAAAGAATCCATTCTGCCCCTGTTCTGATTTCTCCACCTTTCTGTAAATGTGTGTGAAACGAGCCGTTTCAGACTTCAGTGTTTTTGTTACGTAACAACAATATCCGGTCTGTCACGGAGTCAGAGCTCGGAGCTTGTTCAGCCCATAGACTGTATAAAATAATACTGAATCCCCCCTCCGTTTTTCATTACCTGCACAAATGTGTGCTAACAAGGAGCTTAGGAGGGAGGCATGCTAGTTGTAGGCTGTCTTAATAAACACAGAGGTCGGTTTTACTCCCCACGTCTGCAGATTTGAAGATATAGTGGATGATTTTTATTTGTCATGGATAAGTGCTAGCGCTAATTAGCATAGCCACATAGCTATATGTTCATAGCTGTAGCTGTAGCTGTGTACCAAGACACACGTCGACATACTGACAAATAAAACAACAAGAAACACTAAATCTGTGACCAATCCTTCAGAAAGGTCCTGCTGCAGGCGCCTCTCCGTCAGGATCAGATTCTGGATCAGATTCAGAGGGTTGAAGTAACGTGATCTCTGAGCAGCCGTGTATATTCAGCCAACATGTAAACATTAGATCAACGTGCTGGAGAGCCGAGGCACATCCACTTCCGGAGGGGGCGTGGTCAGAGGGAAAACAGAGTGTTCTGATGAGGAATGAAGAAGAGGGTTTTTCAGGCAGACCAAAATCTGATTTCAAAGTGCTTTTTTGAGCATAAACTTTAAAGACATGTTTTGGGGACCTCTTAGACCAATATATATTGATGAAAAAAGCATGATATGTCCCCTTTAAGAGTCTCAACCATAGACTGTAAAAAATATGGACGTAGTATCCGTGACGTCACCCATCTGTTTCTGAAGAGCTGTTTTGAAGCCAATCGGCTGCGGCAGCCATATTGCTTCTGTCGAGCCAGTGTGACGTAAAGAGGCGGGCTTTGAGCCTCCTAGCCAACAGCTGCAGTGTCCCTGCAGGCAGCTGTGCCTCTCATTGGAGGACTAGTAATCTCAATATCTTCGAAATTACCGAATTAGAAAAAAATTCACCCCGCTCACAGTGAGAGGACATCGAGAAATGAGCTATTCAGACTCCACTCATCTTTTGTACCAGGCTGTAAACATGTTTATTAATGCTGCAAAGATCGTCTTTTTCCCATTCATGTGTATGTGACTTCCGGTACTTCCGGAGCCAGCCTCAAGCGGATCCTCGATGAACTGCAGCTTTTAACACTTCCGCATTGGACTCATATTTTTAGACCGGAGGTTGCCGCTTGGTCTCAACAGGCTAAATAGTGCAGAAAGTCTAATAAATAAAAGACAATATGTCTCACAAGTTTGTCTTTCTGAATATGCCATGTTTGAAACTCGTGAAACTTACAGAGAATGGGATTCCTTCTTTAGGGAGACGTTCGATGTGAGAGTACAGTCTGGTGGAGCTCTGGCAGCGCTACGTCTGTGAATTATTTACGTCCCGGTGGCACGTAGCGGGACTCCAAGTGAGAGAGCAGTCGGCGGAACCTGGTGTCTTCCACCACTGAGAAAGGCTCATCTAACCCGATGAATTCAATTCTTTTTCGGGTTATTTGCTTAGCCTTCTGACTGTCACGCTCATACAGGCGAGTGTTGCCACCGTGGGCTGTGTTAGCTGCCGTCTGACTGATGCTGCTCCGGCTGTCTTCTTTTCATTCACTGCCGTGAGTCTCAAAAACTCACCATACTCCACCAAGTGTTTGCTCTTTAAATGTCTTATTAAATTGGTTGTGTTGAGGCTTTTTTAACGTGCCTCCCCTGCAAGGTATTTTTTCATCGCATGTGTTGCAGGATGCAAACTTTACATCACTCTCACAGACTGTGTAAAAGTTCCACACGGCAGACATGTTTGTTGTGGTTTGCCGCTTCGAGCCTGCTCAGTGTGAAGGAAAGGGGGAGGGGGCACATTACACACAGGTCCTCTTCAGGCTGCAGGCTGCAAAGTATGAGCCACAGGTGATGGTTTTTTGTGATCGGCATTGATCGGCAAACGCCGATCACGTACTTTTTCACAGAAATCAGCCGATTATGATCGGTGGCCGATCGATCAGAGCATCCCTAGTTTGTACTAATGGTGAAAAAAAAAATTGGTTGAACTTATTGTGTGGTCTTCCATGTTGTAACCGAAAATGAAAGAAGCAGGAACTGGAGTCTGTTTTCTTCCGGTAAACGTAAATACGTCACGTCCGCCCCGTCCAATCAGAACCCTTCCAAACCCCCAGACCTTAAGAGGAATTGAATAAAAACAATTAAACATGTTTTCCATGTAAACCTCAATTCAGAATTACTATTTCCATGTCAACACGAAGGAGAAAACTTTAATTCGGAATTATTTAATTCGGAATTATTAATTCGGAATTAAAAAACATCATGTAACCGTACCCTATGAGAAGACAACGGATATTTAGGGATCGAAGGAATCCTTTGGAAAAGTCTGATGATGTCAAAATATAAAGCAAATTTAGATTTAGGAGACACAACATAATTCTTAGGTAACCTACCAGCAACACCGTGAAGTGAATCCTTCCCAAACAACTCTGTTAACAAGTCCTCATCCTCAATGGGGGGGACAGGTGGTCCTCCACCTGGACCATGTTGGTGGCGGTGCTTGTTGCACAAAGCCTCTTTCATGTTGCTTATTTTATTTTGCAGGTCTTCTACTGAGCGCGCTCAGAAACACCACACGCATTTACCCCGTTCAAGATCTGAAAACCAAACTTTCCCTTTCTCCTTGTTTGTTCTCTTTGAGGATTGACTTGCTGATAACAGCTGTTTGTTCATTCTAGATTCTTCTAATCAAATGTCCATTTCTTCTTCTGCTTTGCCATGTTTGTTGTTGTTTATGTGTAGTAGGCACGTGCAATTTGAATGTGTTGGATCAGGGTTTTCCAGGAGGTTCCCTGGACATATGACGTTTTGCACCAGCCTCGCTTTCATGGCGCAATTAGTTAATTGGCCAATTATTTTCAGTCGTGCATGCGGCTAACGCCACGGCCAAATTGACTAATGGTCCCGTTTGTGTAATGGCTGGACGTGCATACAGGCCCTGGTCAATGTAGGTCCACCTACAGGACTTGTTGTGCAACTGACAGGCTCAGGGTTGAATTCTTTAAGTCTGCTATTTTGTTGTTGACACTTTTTTTATTTCTCAGAACAAAAATTAGGGATGTCCTGCTCCGCTTTTTTGGTCCCTGATCCGATTATTTAATATTGAATATTTGCTGATACCAAGTCCCGATCTAGTACTTGTGTTTGCCTCTAGTTGCACAAGAGATAAGAGAGTTGAGCTGCACACTGTTTTTGTTTCCTTACTCTCTCTCCCAGTTTCCTACGACAGAAATGGCCTTAAACAAACAGAGATCACTATAAACATGACCTTTAACCTTTGTGGTCCATAATAATCCACACAAAACTGTCATTTCCTTGATGTCATTAGTGTGTCCGGAGGAACCGCAGTTCTCCTCAATGTCTAATGTTCAGCTTCAGGAAAAAATAATCAAACATAAAGCTGCTTTCTCAGTTTGATGACAGAGCAATCTTCAGGTTCTCCAAGGTTCTTAATGGATTACATGGAAGTCAGGGATTTTCCTCAGCCTGGGGTGGACCATGTCATTCCTGGAAGAATACAAACTACAAGTTAACATGATGGGAGGCTGTTTCTCCGGCTGGAACAGGAAATGGCAGCTGCAAAGATTTATGTGTAATCTGGAGTTAAAATAATAAAACATCAGTTTTATGTGCCCCATAAAAATCTCAGATTAAAACTAACACAGTATTTGAAGCTAATAATATTTGTCGGCGCACACAGCAGCACTTGTTGAGACCAAAGTCCCTGAATCACTCCTCGCCATTTCTCCAAGATGACTTCTTAGCATCATTAGCTTCCCTTATTGAAACTAATTGGCATGATGAGCAGCAACCTTGCCACTAATCTCTGTCTCATGGTTTCAATGTGCAATTCAATTACTCACTTGAAGAGGATTTCAAAGGAAAACGAACCCGAGGGGTAACCGTGTAAAGGGCAACTGCTTTGTAAAATCCACATCTCTGAGTTTCTTTAAACTCGTATTTATTAAGTAAAGCTTTGTTTAATACCCAGGCTTCTTTTTTATCCCTCCTCAGCTGTCACTTCACTTTATTGGAACATTTACTACGTGTTCTGTTAGCTGCTTGTTTTCTATTATTAGTATATATTACGTTTTTTATGTTCTTTGTTGATATGTTCCATTTTTCCATCCAATTTCTGCACATTTTGAATTTTCTTTAACATTTTTCTTGAGTGTTTTCCAATTCCTTCATAGCCAGTTTTGCCTGATTTCTTAGCCCTGTTCTGGTTTCATATATACTCAGGGTGTAACGGTACACAAACATTTCGGTTCGGTACACAATTTTGAAGCTTCGGTTCGGTCTAGAGTGAGTGGATTTCCGTTTGGTGAGTAAATATAAGATGTCTATTCGCCACATAAGATAAGATAAGATAAGATCCTCCTTTATTCGTCTAACAACGGGGAAATTCATGGAGTTACAGCAGTAAACAAGAAGGTGTACAGAACAATCATTTCAACAAGAATATATATATAAAAAAAATGTCCATCAGAGACGACAGCTTGGCCATAATTCTCCTGTCAGCCACCACCTCCACAGGGTCCAGGACTGAGCTGGCCTTCTTCCCCAGTTAGTTCAGTCTTGCTCTCCTGTATCCTGTCCGCCCACAGCAGGTGAAATCCTTCCAATGTGGCGTTCGTGTCCGGTGCTAGCTCTGTTAGCATGATGCTACTCTGCCAGTATAAGTAAGGAGTAAATATCTGTAGTAGGGATGGGCAATGATTTTTGAATATTTGAATATTCGTTCACTTAGTAAAAATTGAAGTTACTTTGAATATTTCTCATTTTAAAAGTACAATTTTTCATCATTTTTATTGGTGCCTGGTTGTAATACGGTATTCCCGCCAGACGGTGGCTATAGAGCGTCTTAAAGCTGTTTGCTAACCGCATTAAATAACAGAAGAAGATGAACGCTAACTGCATTAACCCTCCCTCCCCTCAAATTTAGTTTTATCCGTGGGGTCAATTTGACCCCAGCAATTTAAACCTCCAGACACTGATTGTTACCCAGGTTTATGTGTCAGGTACTTTATGTTTCTTTGTTGACTACCTAAATAGCCCTTTTAAATAAAATATATTTAAAGCATAAACACAATTTAAAGCATTCAGAGGACTCTATTTGTAAAACAGAACATCAAACTGCTGAGAGTTTGTCATGCTCTCGTCGGCCCTGCCTTGTTTCTATGTTATCAAAATGTACAACACAGGACTCATCATTGAATGTCTTTAGAGACATGGTGGATGGAAATATTATATCTCAATCTAAAGGTTGGTGGTTCCAGGTCCCAGATCCTTCAGTCACATGTGGAAGTGTCTTTGGTTATAGTGGCCTCAATATCATCCAGAACAACCAAAACGAATGTGTGTAAAATGTTGATATTTCTTATATTTTATTCAACTAAAACAGCCTGGGGTCAAATTGACCCCAAGGAACACAGATGCTTAATTGTTTTTTTACAGGAAATTGGAACATATAAGCATTTTAATTTTATGTTTTCCCAGTTGTCCCCATTAAATTAGGAAAAGTCATGAAATATGAACCCAAAAAAAATTATGTCAGTCATTAATTTAGACACGTTAAACACTGAATGGGGTCCAATTGACCCCAAGGATAATAGGCGGGTTAAGTAGCAAAAAGAAGAAGAAAACATTATTGACAGTTGCAGCGATTTTCTCCGTTTCTGAATCTCACTCTACACACATGTATTTCCAGAGACTGAGCATGGCTGCAACATGTAAACACACACGCCACGCCGCTTCACAGAAACAACTACAGAAAGATTGAGACAGACGCTGACAGTGTGATTATCGACTTGTATCTTGTCTTGAAAATACAGTGTGTGCTGATCCAGAAATGAGCTATCTAGACTACACTAGACTTTTGTACCAGGCTGTAAACATGTTTATTCCTGCTGTGAAGATTGGCTTCTTTTGAATTGGTGTGCATGTGGTTTCCTGTACTTCTGGAGCCAGCCTCAAGTGGACACTTGAGGAACTGCAGTTTTTAACTCTTCCGCATTGGCTTCAATTCTCCCGGAGGTTGCCGCTTGGTTTTGGTCCAGTATCTACAAGGTTATACTCCGGTCTTGTCCTATTTGAACTGGTCCACTTTGGCCCACTGCTGAAGCCCTCAGTTTGCTCCTTATATGATTTAATGTCACGCCCTTGGTACCCCTTTTGTGATTTAATCTGCACCAGTCCCCTTCTCCTCCTGGATGTGTTTGACCTCTCCGCATGGAACTCATTGGAAGCGCTCTTATGTAATGTAACATGAGGCCGGAGATTTCTGTGGCACCAGAGTCCGAGGTTGAGACTCAAGTCATGATTGACACCTAATCCCTTCAATGAAGTCCGAACCAGCACTGAGCCGGTGGGTTTCACAACATTCACGACCCCCCCCCCCTGACTCATGGGACTGGAAGCAGCATGATCAGAGTTACAGAGTCTGTGTTGGTTCACTGATGATGAAGACTGTTGCTCACTATGGCCTTCTTTCTCTCCTTGTGTGTGTGTGTGTGATTGTGTGTGTGTTTGTGTGTGTGTGTGTGTACATTTGCTTTCACTTGAAATCATGCTTTTGGTCCGGTGATGTCATTTTTATGTATGAATGTTTTTCGTACGCATTTGTGTGATCGTTTCTTTGCGGCATCTTTTCACGAACGCATTGTTGTGCTACCATGTGTGTGTGTGTGTGTGCATGTGTGTGTGTGTGTGTTAACAAAGGAGAGGTCCGAGGCAGAAGGGGGGATGACATGCATGAGTCCGGCCTGCTAACATCGCTGACGACTCACACACTAACCGACTGCCCGCCCTCTCGACATGACGGACGTCCTGGTAAACCACCTGCTCCTTTTCTCCTCTCTTTTCCCCCCACCTTTCTTTTCTTCCCCTCCCTCTCAGTTCATCTTTGTATCCTTTCTGAATTTCCTTTTGCAATGTCCCTTTTTGATAACTGAATGCATTTACATCATTAAACCTACACTTGTTCTGTAGCTACTCTGAAAACCTGCATCTTTAAATGTTAATAGTACCTTCAGTTTGGCTTCACTGAACCCGTCCTTTACATTTCATTTCCTCCCCTAATTTAAACTGGCATCTAATTTTCACACGTCACTGTTGATAATACAGATGTCAGCCTCTCTCTCTCTCTCTTTCTCTCTACTCATTTTCTCTCTCTTTTCTCTCTTAAGGCGTTTTTCGACCGCATGAACTTTAGCCCTAAACTACGAAGCCCCTGCTTCGGGGGTAGTACTCTTACAAAGGTCCCGGGACTTTCGGGGGGCAGCGCCCGCAATGCTGAACATGTCTGATTGGTAGATCTTTAGACGATCATTAAATATCTGATGAGGATATTTTGAAATCTTAATAAAAACTGAACTAGTTTGTATTCCCAGGAACTCCCTCTGTGTTTCAACAGCTGTGTAAACTCCACAAACACTGACACGTTCAGCTGAAGGTCTCCAGTTTACAGGGTCATTTTTAAAACCGGAACACCGGGAGGAGAGACGCATTCACGGTGGGCTGAGAGAAGACTACTGTTACAAGCTGCTAAATCAAGAGAATCACAGCTTCTTCTTTTGAAAAGTACACAAATTCAAAAAAGATAGAACAAATAAAAACTAATGAAAGAAAGAGAAATCAAGTGAATGGAAAAACAATGACTGAATGTTTTTTGGAAAAATTTGAAAAAAAATTGAAAGAAAAAAATTTGAATTTCTTGTTTTGAAAAGAAACATTTGACAAAAAAATTAAAATAAAAAATAAAAAATAAAAATAAAAAAAAAATTTGAAGTCCAAAAAAAAAAATTTTAAAAAAAGAATTTTTACCAAAAAAAATCGACAAAAAAAAATTTGGACAAAAATCAATTTGAAAAAAAAAATTGAATTTTTTTTTTTCGACAAAAAAAAAATTGGACAAAAATCAATTTGAAAAAAAAAATTGAATTTTTTTTTTTTGAAAAAAAAAAATTGGAAAATTTTTTTTACAAAAAAGTTGACCCAGAGCCTGTTGGAATAATACATTTTCCTCATATTTGAAATTGTGCTCCAAACGAATAAAAACACGAAAAAGCTTGAAAGTTTTGCTCCTGCGGATAAAAACATGGATAAAGCAAAGAATGAATCAACACGTGAGAGGAGATAAGCGCGAGTAGCAAAGACGTTTCAACACGGCTTTAAAATCCTTTTGAACTCAAAAAGCCGTGGCAGAGATCGACCGGTGTTTTGGTTTAAACGGCGACCCTGTTAACTGAGAGAAGACTACTGTTACAAGCTGCTAAATCAAGAGAATCACAGCTTCTTCTTTTGAAAAGTACACACACATACAAAAAAGATAGAACAAATAAAAACTAATGAAAGAAAGAGAAATCAAGTGAATCACAGATGTGTGTGATGTTATTGTGGACGGAGGGAGGAATAAAAACACTGCGGTTAATCTACCAATCAGACACGTTCAGCATTGCAGGCCCTGACCCCAGAAAGTCCCGGGACCTTTGAAAAGTACAACCCCCCTAGCAGGGTTTTTTTAGGGGGGAGATTATCTACCCCTGAACTAAATATAGACCCTGGGTCCACTGGTCCAAACGCACGTAGTTCAGGGGTAAAGTTCCCCCAGACAAAAAACGCCTTTAGTTCTTGGGGCTAAAACACCCTGGAACTCTTGGTCGAAATGCACCTTCACCTACTCTTCCTCTACTACTTTCCCTCTTCCTCTCCCCCTATCCTGCCTCTGTGTGAAAGTGTTTCACTTAAAGAAAAGAAGTCCCACACAGTCTGAAGGATGCTGTTCATCTCAGGGATCGCTGTCAGCGGCAGCATTGAGATTAATCTTCTTCAGAACAAACAGACCTGAGAGAAAAACTGTATGCACTCCATCATCACCTCCTCAAGCAGCTTCCATCTCTTAACTGCTGTAACCATCAAAGAGAGAAAGACCTGCGGAGACGTTGCCGAGTGATGCATGCGTACTCGTGCAGCTCGAGGGACGGAGTGGGGTTCTTAGAGTCTGGAGTTATTGTGAAAGAGAGGAGAAGCAGACAAGTCCAGACCGGACTCCAGAGGTGTCCAAGTTTGGATGAAGGAGGAATTCAAATCCTGGTTTTTGGCAGTTTCTCTATCAGGGCATAAAAGGTTCATGCACTCCAAATGAGTAGGGTGTGTGTGTGTGTGTGTGCGCATGGTGGGTGTGTGTGAGTGTGTGTGTGCAGACACCAAGTCTGACTCATCAAGTTTCAGAAAGAAACCCAGAAGCTGTGTCACAACACCTCTGACTCTGTTTCCTGTCTCTCTCCTCTCTCTCTCTCTCTCTCTCTCTCTCTCTCTCTCTCTCTCTCTCTCTCTCTCTCTCTCTCGCGCCTTCGCTCTCTCCATCTTTTCCTGTGACTGCCTTTCGTCTCTCGTCCTCCTTTGCCGGAGTGAAGGCGTGTTGATTGATGGAACAATCATAGCTGTGAGCGCCTAAAGAGAGCGACCTGTTGTTTCTTTCATTCAGCGGTTGATTGTGGATCCAGCGTTTGAAGCGTTGAAGCGCCTCGTCTCCGGTGAGCTCTGCTGAAAGCTTTCTTTGTCCTGACTCTGATGTGACAGATATCAATAAGGGTTCGGCTGTTTATTGCACTCTGTAAAGACTTTTAGGGCAGCACCGGACACGGCGGGTAGATTTTCCTCTCTGTCTCTTGATGGCGGATATTTATGAGATTTAATAACCTCTCTCTGTGGGCTGTTGAGGAAACCGTCCGTTCTCCTCCGTCTCTCTCTGATGAAACTCTTTCCAAATGCTTTGTCATCAAACTTCAGCATGACTGTTTGTCTCAGTTCCTGAAAAGTGGACATGTTGGAGATTCTGTTCTTTGCACATTCTGACCGACAGACGCCCAATAGTCATATTTTACATGATACATTTGAGAAGTTATGCGAGTCCAGGTTTGCTAGTGCAGCAACTTATGTAAAATGAAAGAAGGAGGGTGGAATGAGACACTTGTTGCATGAACTTTACATTAAAAAAATCATACATTATGCATAGTGTACTCTATAACTAATGTTTGTTGCAAGAAATGCAGTGTAAGGAATATAAAAGTTGCATTCAACTCATTGTTAGGCTGCAGCAAACTATCATTGAGCACATTAGGCGGAGGAATTTTACCTCTGAACTACGTGTGTTTCGACTGGTGGACCCAGGGTCCAAAAAAGCCCCCTGCTAGAGGGGTAGTACTTTTCAAAGGTCCCGGGACTTTCAGGGGGGAAGGGCCTGCAATTCTGAACGTGTCTGATTGGTAGATTAACCGCAGTGTTTTTATTCCACCCTCCGTCCACAATAACATCACACACATCTGTGATTCTCTTGATTTAGCAGCTTGTAACAGTAGTCTTCTCTCAGCCCACCGTGAATGCGTCTCCCCCCGGTGTTCCGGTTTTAAAAGTGACCCTGTAAACTGGAGACCTTCAGCTGAACGTGTCAGTGTTTGTGGATTTTACACAGCTGTTGAAACACAGAGGGAGTTCCTTGGAATGCAAACTAGTTTAGTTTTTAATAAGATTTCAAAATATCCTCATCAGATATTTAATGATCGTCTAAAGACGTTTATGAGGGATGCATCCGGCTGAGAGTCTCCACTTAACAGGGTCGCTGTTTAAACTAAAACACCGGCCGATCTCTGCCACGGCTTTTTGAGTTCAAAAGGATTTTAAAGCCGTGGCAGAGATCGGGCGGTGTTAATGTCTCTTAAAAGAGGAATACCAGCTCATGTTCACGTCAGAGACATCTTACACGCGTGGTTGAACACTGCTGCTCTTGAATGAGAGGTGTACAGGTGAAGAAGAAAGAGTGTACATGTGCAGGAAGTGACAGAAAACAAAGAACTGGAATCAGGATCAATGCAACGATTAATTCAATGGATTAAAAAAAGTCCTTGTAGGTCCCGTTACCTGACATCCACATGTGGCGCTGTACATTTGCAAAAGCACGTGTGTGTGGTTGTGGCTAGGTTGCATGTATCTTGTCACTGTGTGTGTGTTTGGTGTGTGTGTGTGTGTGTGTGTGTGTGTTAAGACAGGCCTGCCCAAATAAGGAGAGGAGAGGAATTTGGGAGCAGAAATGGTTTGTCAGCATCCCGCTGATGAAAAACCTTGCATCTGTCTGCTGTGGATTTATTGAACCACTTACTGTGTGTGTGTGTGTGTGTGTGTGTGTGTGTGTGTGTGTGTGTGTGTGTGTGTGTGTGTGTGTGTGTGTGTGTGTGTGTGAGTGTATGACGTTTATGAAAAGAGACAGATATAGAGAGTGGAAAGCTTAGAGCTTGTATGTGTGTGTTTATGCACGTGTGTGTGCGTGTGTGTTTGTGTGTGTGTTTAACAGTGCATTAGCGTAGCTTCAGCAGTGTTTAACATGTCAGGGCAGGAACACGGAGCCTCACATCCCTCCCTCTTCACGGATCTTGGGTGTGACTCACTGAAATCCACCTGTAGGTTTCTCTTTTGGGAAAAATTTAGAGTTGAGAAATCAGATATAAAATCTGCAAACAACAAGAAAAAAAATGTGCAACTTTTTTTTAACTTTAAAGCAGCACATATGTAGAGACATAGAGACCCAACACGAAGACAGGATAAGACTCAGTCTGACCCCACCTTAATCCACCATGAGCATTGCACCTTGCAGTATTTAGCTAGTTACAGCGGCGAGGAAACACTTCCTTTAACAGGCAGAAACCTCCAGCAGAACCAGACTCATGTTAGACACACATCTGCTGAGACCGAGTTGGGTCTGGAAAGAGGGATAGAGGAGAATAAGAGAGAGGGGGAGCGGTGATAGTGATGAGACGAGTAGTAGTAGCTGTTGCCGGAGTCTGGAACGTCCACAGCAGGAGGACGTCTACGGCAGCTCAGAGGAACCTACGAGACAAGGGAGCTCAGGGACTCCAGAAAGGTCTGTGGTTCGTAACTTTAATGGGACAGGCAGAGTTAAAGTAAGTGATAGAAAGAGAGAGGGCAGTACAGTGTGTCAGTTCCCTCTGCAGTCTAAGCCTATAGCAGCATAACTAAGACCTGGTCCAAGCCTGATCCAGCTCTAACTATAAGCTTTATCAAAAAGGAAAGTTTGAAGCCTACTCTTAAAAGTAGAGAGGGTGTCTGCCTCCTGGACCCTGACTGGTAGATGATTCCAAAGGAGAGGGGCCTGATAACTGAAGGTTCTACCTCCCATACTACTTTTAGAGACTTTAGGTACAATGAGCAGGCCTGCATGTTGGGAGCGTAGTGTTCTAGAGGATGGTAATAGTTCACTATGAGCTCTTTAAGATGGACATTGGAGGACATCACAGCCTGCAGAAGAATTTCAGAAGATGAATCAAACCAATAATCAACAGAAATGTCTGAAGCAGCTCCTTCATGGATCCGAGGCGCTCTGTGTTCTCGGCTTTATGGTCGACGCGCAGCAGAGCGTGTTGTCGGCGCACGGGTGTTTCCTCACCTGAGGGCCTTTTTTTAGTGTTGTGACCTCACCGCTTCACTCCCACGGTGCAGTTAGTTAGAAATGCCGCACTGACGTTTGAACCGTGAGGTCATGCTGCCTGAAGGTGAAGGGGATGATATGTGCTGTAGGATTGTGTCAGTGTGAATTCCTTGGTATCCACAGGAGCTGTTTTTCATCAGTAGAGATTTCAAAGAAGACAAATGATTCACCAGTTTGAGTGAAGTTCAGATCTTTGTCATGACGGTTTCATTGAGAGGATGATTCAGGAGCAGGGCTAATGGGATATAATGTCTCCCAGAAGAATCCTGTATCATTAGAGATCTGATCTGATGTGGAGGAGGATGTTAATTATGATATGGCAGCTGTGCACAGACTTCACCCAGACATGAAAACGCAGAGTGCTCAGAGTATTCAACATCATCAACCACAGATCAACATCAAGATCATTGCATGCTCAGAGGTGATGCTCTGCAACCTGCGCTGCAGACAGAGCTGCTTAGTGATGTGGTGTATAGTGCAGATGGAGCACTCTCTTCAGGACATGATGCAGCAATTTCTAATTCTCCTCTTGTATTGATTTATTCAACTTTGAGGTTGCTTTCTGGAATGAGAGTTGCATAAAAAAAAATTAGGCATATCAGCAAACGTTAAAAAGCTTACCTCAAACCACATTTCGAGTAGTGATGCACCGATCCGATCCTGGTATCGGATATCGGCTAGATCGGACTCAAAAAGCTAGATCGGATATCGGTGACAAAGGGCCGATCCATATGGCAGATCTATTCATCTCAGTTCTATGCTTTTCTGTGTTTACGACAGCCATGTGCGTCTCCTATGTCTTGCCCGGTGGAGCATGATGGAGGATAAATACAGAGGCTCTGTAGTTAAGGTGCATGTCACGCTTCTTTTGCTAACAACTCCACAGGAAACTTGCAACATGTGCAGCGGTAATGTTTCCACGGTGAAAAATCTAATGGAAGCCCAAAGGAGGAAGTTTACGTCAGCTGTAGCCGACTGCAAAGAAGGAAGAAACCTTCTCCTGATGGATTCAAAGTGTGAAAAAACAGACAGGTTATTGGATTTAGTTGTTCCGGATCCTTAGAATAAAGGGATTTCAGCCTCTGGTTTAGCACTTCGAACCCAGGTACAGTTCACCATCAAGTCAGAAAAGCCTGAAGTTGCCAAAGACTGTAGTGTCCATCATTTTTCAATTGAATTAAATGAACATAAATAAGAGGAAAGAAAGTCATGATTCATCTTATAAAGATGGACGTGCATCAAAGCTAAGGCTGCACCTCATGACTATTTTGATAGTCGACTAATTAGTGGTTATAGAAACGATTATTGGATATTAAATTGTAGAAAACTAAATGGTTCTTTTTAAAGCTGGGGTTGGTAGTCTCGGCAAACTAGCATGAATTTGAATGTAGCATGTCCTCATGACTCCGTCTAATGGTCTAACCCCTCCCCTCCTCCCTCAGAGCTCCTCCAAAACGACGTCCCCCCCGCTCACATGCACGAGCGCCGCTGACTTGCGACCATATGATGGTGACTGATTCAAAACCGGTCCTCACCAAAACATTATCATAGTGAAAGTTAAAAACACAAACAAACATGGCTGCTGTTAGCACTCACAACTGTCATGCTAGCATTATCCAGTTGTACTGGTGACACGATATCAGGAGTAAAGTTATAACACATATATAACACTGTAACAGCTCTACTGTTTGTTAAACCTGTTCAGTGTAGATGCTCTTAATTCCTACAGTGTTGACAGTCAGTGAAGGCATCAGGAGAGGTGTAGAGTGTGCGAGCGAGAGAGAGGAGAGACAAGAGGAGAAGTTCTTCATTCATTCAAACATTGATTGTTGCTTTGTTGGTTGGCGTGGTAACGGCCGACAGTGACCGGTTATTAAAGATCAACGTGTTCACGAATCGGCTCGTCATCCCTACAGCGTCCGGACAGACGCTACAGTACATCTACATTTCTGTAGGACTTACTAAATGTTATTCATTCTTCTGCTTGTCAGAGCCCCCGTGGTGAGAGCTTTTTAGACTACAGTCCTGAGCAAAGACCCTCATTGGGTCAGAGGGGACAGGCCTGAGGTTGAGAGAGAGGGGCAGTCAGTAGAGTCAGGGGAAGCAGAGGCAGGAGACGGGGACTCAACACGCCGGGGAAATGTACGCGCAGAAGGCGGGCAGAACAGCAGGACGGGATTTGAATGGTTTAAAATTTGGGCACCCAAAAACGGTGATTGGTTGGTGTTTTCCCAGGTTTACTCCGGCTGTAGAGAGCAGCTTTTCTTCGCTCTTTTTTAAGAACACATTATGTATTGATCGCCATCAGGACATAAAGATCATTTTAACCACTATAACAAAAAGTGCATCTAAATCTGATTACCAACCCCAGCTTTAAGGGATCAGCTCTTTAATGGAACATAAATGAATAAACTCTTCTCATGCTGTTAAAGATCATAATCCATGTAAGAACATAAACTGTGTAATTAATGAAACATAGTATCCGTGATGTCACCCATCTGTTTCTGAAGCGCTGTTTTGAAGCCGATCGTCAGCGGGTGTCATATTGAAATGCTGAACACAACCTAACTTCATCTGAGCTAGTGTGACATAAAGATGCGGGCCTTTAGCCTCTTTGATAACAACAACAGGGTGCATGCCTGTCAATCAAGTCAGACACGCCCTTATTTGGGCAAAACTCATAAGTTTAATATCTTCAAAAATACAGAGTTTTAAAAAAAATTCACCCGAGAGAGAAATGAGCTACTTAAACCTTAACTGTTTTTTGAACCAGGCTGTAAACATGTTTATTTCTGCTGTAAAGATCGTCTTCTTTGAATGGGTGTGTATGTGGTTTCCTGTGTTTCTGCAGCCAGCCTCTAGTGGACGCTAAACGAATTGTAGTTTTTAGCACTTCGGCATGGGCTTCATATTTTAAGACCTAGGAACCTGCGCTCCTCACACGCCAACCTCCTGTCCTCACCTCACAGAACCAAGCACCCAACCTGGGGGGACAGAGCCTTCTCAGTAGCCGCCCCCACCCTCTGGAACTCACTGCTCTGACCCTTCTGCTTTCAAATCTCTTTTAAAAGCTCACCTTTTTAAGTTAGCTTTTCATTTGTGATTGGCTTTAACTTTGGACCCATACCTCATCCTCTGACACTCATGCATTACTGACGTACTCTCAGGAAAACCATGTTCTGGCTTACAGATCTTGCGTGTAGCCCTTCTTCTTTGCAGGAGTCCAATGCTCCCAGAGTTTAGAGATTCTACGATGTGATGGTGTTGCATCTGCCGCCGCCATGTTGCTCTGTTTTGTTTACCTGTAGCTGATTTGCAAGTGCTCCACTCAGCAGAGATAGTAAGGATACAAGATAGCAACGATATACAATATCCAGAGGGTGGCGACACTTTGAGGATGCATATGTAAATGGAACATCGGCGTAGTCAGAGGCATGGAAATCAGAACTTTTAAACCCTTTCCTTCCTGCTCTAACTTTTGGACATTGCCTTACTCACGATTCATGCAATAAATGAAACAGGTGAAACACACGGGACATTTAAATATTCCATCCTTTAGGAAGTCTGATATTTGCAGCATCAGATTCTCTCCTCTCACAGAGAGAAATAAATATACTGTTGATGAGAAAACATTAAATTCTGACGTGCCGCCAGCTGTGACTAATATTTAACTCTGTTCAAACACTCCCTGCTCTGGTGTTGTTTGTTATCCTTTAAAATCGTTGACTGACTTTCTTGTGATCCTCGTTTCAGTCAGAATCAGAGGTCGTTTATGAGAACAGCTGTTTTAAGTTTTATACAAATATCTGACATCCATTCTTTTAGTCCAGCGGCTGCTCTTCCTCTCTTTCATATCACAGCTCTCTCTTGATCTATCAGTCCCACCCCGACCTCTCCGTCTCACACACACACAAGAGGAGGGCTGTGTGCGATCGGGCGTTGAGATTACAGAGCAGTAAGCTCTCAGATTAATACATAAAATGAGCGCTTAATTACTTAAACCCCGCTGGCAGGTGCAGCTGTGTGCATTTCTGTGTGTGTGTGTGTGTGTGTGTGTGTGTGTGTCAGCAGTACACAGAGCCCCGTCAGTCTCTCTCTGAATTTAAATTTGTTCCTTGTTGGCGTCGTGTGTGAATCCATCTGTGCTGCAGAGAGGCGGACACAGAGCTGCAGAGGTGATCTTGGTGGAGATAACCCAACGCAGGAAGTCTACTCATCTGCTCCACTTACTTACTTATTGGCCAGTGTGTGTGTGCGTGCGTGTGTGTGTGTGTGAATGTGTGTGTGTGTGCATGTGTGTGCCTATCAGGGTAAAGAGGTGTAAAAATGTGAACAAGATAGAGAGTCAACAACCATGAATGAACTATCTTGAGTACGTGTGTGTCTGTGTGTGTGTCTCTGTGGGTGTGTGTGTGTGTGTGTGTGTGTGCATTTTTTTTAAATGCTTCTGCATGAATGTAGTTTAATCAGATAACCACACCAACTGCAAACACACGCACACACACACACACACACACACACACACACACACACACACACACACACAAACTCAATGAGAAATGCACATGGATCAAAAGAGGAAGTGATGCATCTGCTCCAAACTGAAGCCACAGCTTCTTTCTTTCTTTTATTTTCATTCTTTCTTTCTTTTTTCTTTGTTTCATTCTTTCATTCTTTCTTTCTTTCTTTTATTTTCTTTCTTTCTTTCTTTTATTTTCATTCTTTCTTTCTTTCTTTCTTTTATTTTCATTCTTTCTTTCTTTTTTTCTTTTCTTCTTTCTTTCATTCTTTCTTTCTTTCTTTCTTTCTTTCTTCATTCTTTCTTTCTTCTTTCTTTCTTCTTTCTTTCTTTG